>NC_142011.1:40530140-40696390 GCF_049901735.1 Notechis scutatus | reverse complement strand
CAGTTTTGAGTATAGAGGTAGTCATTTTTAGAGGGTTTATTATTATTATGGTTCATCGCATAGTCAGACAGATATTTACACTGGAGTTGGTATTTTGATCCACCTATCAAATCCTTCCTAATTTTGTTTGATGGTGATAATTACTGTATTGTTGTAAATTGTATTAATTTATTAAAGCTACCTTTGGAGTTGTTTTGTCACCAAAATAATTATTTTAGGAATAATTAAACTCATGCAAATTTCATATTTGGAAATTCCTCTTATTGAACCCTAAAGGTTTAATTCAAAAGTGGTTGGTAAGCAATCTCCCAAGTTAATAATTTTTTTGTTAATGAAAGAGCTTGGCTGATATGACAAGGAAAGAGATGGAAACATTTGCCAGGTCTTTCATGAGGTATGGTTTTATAATCTACTAGATAGATACCTGTGTTTTACTACATAACTATGTGATCAGGCTTAGTTTTTGGGGCGGAAAATAAGGGGGGGAAATTATGCCTTTGCCTACCAGCATCCATCAGTATTCATCTGGCTAGCGTCCTGTCAGTGTGTTTGGAAACTGAAACAGTATTTGCTGTATGAGCAAGAAGGAGACAGCAAGGAGCCTGGGCATGGCTTAGCTCAACTGTTCTGTACTAAAACTGCTTGGTGCTATGAAACTAAAACTGAAACTGAAACTTCTCTCCTCTGCTTGTGGTTTGCAATTGGAACAGATTTCTTTTCAGGTGGGGAGCGGGAGTAGAACTCCTTAGCATCCGAGTGTGTTAATAATAATATACAAAATACTAATGCTCTGATGGTCATTTTGAAAAATATTTTCTTAGTGAGCACCTAGAAGCCAAGAGGAACATACATGCCAAATTTTAAGTTTGTAGGCTTTACGGTTCTGGAGATTTTGTGATGATGTGTGAGTGGTATTTCGCTTATATAGAGAGAGATTAATAACACACTGTACAAGTATAGATAATATGTGCATAAGATTTAGGGAGGTTTTGTTCCTTAAGGCCAAGAAGTGAGAAATGTAGAGTACAACCAGAGATGAGAAAAACACTAAGAACCTGATGGGAAATGGTTGAAAAATGCAGGAGTCTGTAAGAAAGAAGTTGTACTAGGGAAGGCATGAGGTTTTTGATTTTATATCAAATCAGGTATCAAAGTATCCTAATAAAGAATAATAATATAATAATAAAGAAGCTATCTGATATTTGTTCTGATAGAACGTGGGAAAATAAAAGGGTACATAACTGAGATTTTAAAGATGGCTTCTATCTAATGGGTTTGATTTTTTTTATCTTCTTCCCTTTCTGTAGTCACATTGTAACTGTTTCAACTAATTTGCAAGATGATGTTATGATGCACAAAGTTATGCATGCTTCTTCCAGACCTTTCTGATGTTAAGACATTATAAAGTTTGAATGAATACAGTCATTGTAGTCTGTAATCCATAGCCATGTTAAAAGAAGTCAAAGTTTAGCAGAATGTATGTAGTTGGTTGTGACTGATCCAAAAGCAGTCAGTATGCTTTGTGTAAATTTGAATTTTATTTTCTCATATTCTCTTGTAAGCCCTCTTAAGAAAAATGTTGCCATTGTGACTAAAGAGAAAAATAATATTTAAATAATAAATGCATATACCTCACTTTCCTTAATCAAAAGCTATCCCCTTCCTACACTCTTCTTGGCTTTCATTATATTCAAATTAAAAGAGCAATGCAGACCTACTGACTTCATTTCATCCATATATGCCTCTGATATGTGCTAAAAATTAACAGAACTGTCAATCTAACGGAGGAACAAATGTGAAGTGACACTTATCATTATCAACTACAATCGAATACAATGCAACAGTTATTTATTCATTTTATTGATAAGATTTATGATCTGCCTCATTTCAGAGGTTATAGGTTCTATACAAAATCAAACCCATGATACACTAAAACCTTCCAATTCATGGTGAAACAACCAGGTACCATACATGCAAATACATTTGTCTCAGACTTTGGTCCTGAAGATGGCGCCAGACAGTTACTTCCAGATGTGTCTTTTCTGCCCTAGACCAAAACAGAAAATTTAGGTCCAGTTAAGCCTAATTAAGATGTGAGACAAGATTCATATCCTGGAAAGAAGGCATGCGTATGAACTATAAAAAGGGAGGACATCTTTGAAAGAATAATGGTAACTGGGAGATAACAATCAATCAGCTAAGGACCAAATGTAATGTGATATAATGATTTCTACATGTATTTTGGATGGGGAAAACCAAGTTTCAAATAATTGTCTGGCCAATTTTTCTTTATATAATATAGTTTGGCTTTGGGTAATTGTGTCATGCAAGCCCCAACATTGTGGTGCGTGGCTTACGGCTAAATGTACTAAAACTGTTTGTACTTTATTAATAAGTCATAATTCAACAATCACCCACAAAGTACAAAGTGAGACCCAATTATGTTCAAGTACTTTACAGGATTATTTGGAGGGTCTGAATGCAGCCTGAGCTCCTACAAGCTACAAATGGGGCAAAAATGTGATAGAGGGGCAAATTATCTCTACATCAGCCACATCCTAAACACTGGCTTTGCAGTCATCATGCCACTGTCATCGCAGCTCGTCAAGGGCCTCCTTTTCAGCTTTACCTTTGTTGAAAAAACCATATGGGTCCTGTTATCTGGAAGCACATAAAATTCCAAGCTGTGTTTGCCCCGAGTTCTCTTGTGTTTTCCCCATCATCAAGAGACACCACTTCAGTGGTGAGAAATGACAATTGCTTGTGTTTCCACTGTCAGTTCCAATAAACAACAGTCTCATACAGCAGGAGATGGGGTGGTCATGACCACGCTCCAGAAATAACACCTTTGGAGTTTAGTTCTTCTGCCATCCTAATGGCCAGTGAGGTTCATAATGCTTGAGGGAGGTTAGTCAGTATACTACAATCTGGCCCCAATAAATCAAGAAATCTTTTATTGGGTAGTTTGTTTAAGATCTTCCTACAGGAACCTACCACAATGCAGTATTATTATTATTATTTTAGTCTGAAGGTCCTGGAATCATACTCTATTAACATTCTCAGAGTGATGTCTGGGGGACAAATTGGTTGCTGGGTGATTTTTCTCAGATGATTACAATTCATTCTTAGGAGGTGTGCTGGCATGGAGCCAGAGCCTCCATTTATGCATGCCAGTTCTACTCACAAAGACTAGTTTGATATTCCAAGACTTAAAGCTCTCCCAACTGGGTGGTGTAACAGATAGTATCCCCATTAGAAATCAATAAATAGGCAGTAACTGTGAGGGCTCATAAAAGGCTTAAGTACTTTGGAGATGTAAGATAAACTGAGCTGAAGGTACAGTATGGCTAGGAAGTCAGCAGCTTATGTAGACTAGATCTTGCTGATCTAAGGAATCAACTTTTGACTCAGTTTAAAAGAATTAAGGACTACTTAATTACTCATCTCTGATGATCTAAGTGCTAGAGCCCACTGTAACTACATAGCCAAAAAGGCATTAAGAGTTGTTAACTTAATCCTGTATAGCTTTTTCTCTGGTAATATTGTACTACTAACTAGAGCATACAAAACATTTGCTAGACCAATTCTTGAATACAGCTCATCTGTCTGGAACCTGCATTACATTTCAGACATTAATACAATTGAGAGAATCCAGAGATATTTCACAAGAAGAGTCCTCCATCCTCTACTTGCAACAGAATACCTTATGCCATCAGACTTGAAGTTTTAGGCTTAGACAACTTAGAACTATGCCGCCTTCAGTCCGACCTAAGCATAGTACATAAAATTATCTATTGCAATGTCCTACCCATCAATGACTACTTCAGCTTCAACCACAACAGTACACGAGCACACAATAGATACAAACTCAAGGTAAACTGCACCAAACTCGGTTTCAGGAAATATTATTTCAGCAACAGAGTGGTCAATGTCTGGAATAAACTACCTGACTCTGTGGTTCCTTCCACAAACCCCAAAAACTTTAACCTTAGATTGTCTATTATTGACCTCACTCCATTCCTAACAGGTCTGTAAGGCACGTGCATAAGTATACCAACGTGCCTACCATCCCTGTCCTTTTATTCGTATTCATTTCATGTATTCATAATCATGTTTATACTTATTTCTGTTATCTAATACATCCTTGATGAAATAAATAAATAAAATAAATAAATAAATAAAAAACTTTTCATTGCAGTTTGAAGGCATTTACAAGTACTGTTATGAGTTCTTCTCATGACTATGACTTGTCAGAATAGGGAATATGTGGCTTCAGAAAATGAACGTCACAGTACACTGGAGTTTTGAAAGATGCATATAAAAGTCAGATTTACTTACCATATCTACAGTACTGCATTTGAGACTCTGTTCCATACACACTTCTTAGTGGACATCGTGTTAAGGCATTATCTATTTCATCCCCAAATGATTGGGAACCATGATATTCTCATAGATAGCTATGCAAAATGAAAGGAATTAATGCTTATGTATACCAGAGGCAATCAGGATATTCTTTCTTTAACCTAATAACATTAATCTGGAGTGCTGCCTGTTCACATCTAGCTCTGGCATCCAGTTTCTATCTTCCTGCAAAAATCTTCCTTAAGAGACCATAGACACATTGCACTTATTGGGTAAATGTATAAATTTTTACAAAGGTTCTCATCATCACCACTTAGGACCATCCAGTATATATTGGTGCTAATCCTTTTTTCAACCTTACCCCACTTTTTATGCTCAGACATGACATGAAACTAACAGTTAAAATTTTCCATTGGTCTGATGCAGATCTCGTATTCTGGCATGTTCTGTGTTTTGCAATAACAAAAATAACACCAAAAAAATCCAACTACGTTCCACTGGAGCCAAATTCTCACAGAATTTCAATAAACTGAACCTCTAAGTCACACTGAGAAATAATAAAGCAAAGAAGTCGTCATACTTTTATAGTGAGAGAGATAAAAACATACCCAATTTTTTGCTTAAAATCGGTGAGATGTACAATTGCTTATCTTTGGTTTGACTATACACAAACTATTTTCCAATAAAAATACATCTGAATTGGAAAATCTCAGCACTCTTTAGTCTCCAATAAAGTCTTCAAAATGCTTCCATTACAAGAAATACAGAGGAGAAAAAAAAGTGAAATTCCCTGGCAAACCATTTAGCACCAGCGCCTGCCTCCCCCCTGCTCAAAGAAGCTCATTAAAAGGAACAGCATGATTCTAATGACTGGGATTTTTCTTCAGCATTGTTCTGGTTTGTATTAGATCACTGCATCATTCTCAGAGCATGTGGAAGCCACTTGCTGTCTATAGGAAAAATTTACTCAAACCACAAAATACCACATCTATAGAGAAGAAAAATGGCTTCTTGTATAGAGTGCCTAATCCAGATGTCACCCTCTCACCATTAAGATTATTTTAGCCAATAGACAGTGCAGAACAGGTATATACAGACAGAAACATAGCCTCGCAGAGGTGAGGGTGACTATTTGAAAGATGTGACTATAGATTGCATTAAACCTAACTTTCTTTCTACCTGATACTTCACTGTTGTATACAGCTGTCTGGGTACCAGACGTTCTTTAGCATGTGGGGCTGGGCAGAGACATTTAAACTAAATTACATTATTCAATATAAGCTGCTCACATCCCCACTGGCTATGCTGGGGCAGAGAATGAGAGTGGATTTTTCTTACTGCCAGTGGCTTCGAAAACATCAAATATCAGAATTTCTTACTATGTTAGCAGAGATGGTATTCAGCAGGTTCTGACCAGTTCTGGAGAACCGGTAGTGGAAATTTTGAGTAGTTCATAGAACCAGCAAATGCCACCTCTGACTGGAGATTTTACAGTATCCTTCTCCTGCCACGCCCACTAAGCCACGCCCACAGAACTGGTAGTAAAAAAAAATGAATCCCATCACTGTATGTAAGGCATATTTAGTTGAAGAAGAAACAGCATTTAAAGAGATGCATTGCTTGGTTTTTTTTTTTTATCCTTCAATATATGCCTACTGAAAGATATCTTTTAGTATTAATGTTCTTAAGTTATGCGTAGACAGATTCTGGATGAAAGTTAGAAAAAAAATCCTAAAAGGGCAGCTTGATTGCAGAATCATTGGAATTTTTCCAGGAGAACTTAGGCAATTGTTTGACAGATGCCTTATAATCTGGATTTCTCTATAAAGAAGAATTTGACTTGATAATATAAATGACTCCTTCCAGTGTTTCTCTAAAATGGCATGACTGAAGCATTGCCAGGTGTTCTAAGAATAGATGAAAACCTCAAACATAGTCCACAAAGAGAAGAGCCATTAGACAAATTATTATTATACACTTTATTTATTAAACATGAAACTCAGTTAACTGAACATTTAAAAATGTATCACAAATATTATTACCTGGCACTGATGGTTGATACGGGTTGCTGCCAGCATCATAGGTATTTACCAAATATTTTTGTAAAATATACAATGTTCCAAGTAGAGCAGTTTTTTGCAGTTCTGCTGGTGTTATTGCAGGAAGCTGCAATTTCTTGATGTACTGTGTAAAATTCTTGGACATGGTGCCAAGTGCCCCAATAACAATGGGTATCACTGTCACATGTTTCACCCATAATCGGGTAGTTTCGATGGCCAGGTCATAATATTTTGTGATTTTTTTCTAGTTCTTTTTCTTCGACTCTGGCGTCTCCTGGTACAGTGACATCAATAAATTGTATGCTTCAGTTTTTGATGACTGTGATATCTGACATGTTGTGTTCTATTGTTTTCTTTCTAACCAATATTTCTAGATGTTGCATTTCCACTATTGTGAAAACTTTATTACGAATGATGAAACATCTTTGATCCATTAATCTTTGTTCAGTTATGTCACTTTCTGGGTGTTTTCCTTCCACAGATGCATCATTCTTTTTTGAAATCCCCTGGCTGTTGGTTCTGTCTGGTAGTAATATTTGGTGATTTCTCGATTTTCTTTGGTTGTTTTGTGCTTTTGTCCCAGTCATTTTTCAGTTGCACGCCCTGGTTCCCTAGCAGTAATAACTGAGCCCTGTAGTCAATTTTTTTGGCAGATGTCCATAGCATCTGACATGGTCCTTGTTGACCCGGGCAATGACCGATCTGGTGTGGAATTTTGTTCATTTCTTCTCATCACTAGTGATGAGTGCCTGGGTTGGTTCGCAGTGGCTAAGCCATTATTGATCCAAAGATGGTAATCCCTTAATCATAGGAACTGCACCGGATAGCTGTCCAGGCCCAGCCATGGCAGCCTAATTGCCTGTTTGGTGGCAGAATGGCAGGATCAGGAATGTGTTGTTGTTGTTATTATGCTTGCACTTGCTAACTCGAAATTCTTCTCAATGAAAAGTTACTTTCAGTAGTTACTATATAGTTTCCTTAAGCCACTGATTGTCTTCTATATTCTGGTATAATGGCTAAAGATGGATTTGAACTTGCTGTTGAGATTGAAAATCTATAACTAAATCTTAGAACTAGAATCTAAAGGATGACAAACAGGAGTATACTGCATGACTCCTCTAATTTCTATATAAGTTCTCTGAAGACTGTTCAAGTTAAATATCATAATGATTCCTTTCAAATGGGAACACACACACACACACACACACAGAGAGAGAGAGAGAGAGAGAGAGAGAGAGCGCAAAATGAGGATCACTCCTGCAAATTGTGATTTATGTCCCTTTTCAGTTAAACTGAAGGCATCAGAGGCAATACATGCCAGAACAGTCTCCATCTCCATCATTGTCCAATTAACTGCCCTTAAGGGATCACCTCAGATGATCTCAGCAATTAGCCAAAAGAAAAACAGACCCAACTTGTAAACATTAAATCTCAGCATTGGAGGAACAGATCTGACATGCAGCCTGAAGCTGCGGTCCCTTAAAAACAATAAACAGCTGTAGAGGTTGACAGATATGGAAAGAAACAGAACAAAAAGCAAAGGGAAGAAGAAACCAGAGGAAGTGGTTCAGTGAAATGGCAAACCAACAGCCTTTGATCAAATTGTTCCTTTCCCACCACAGGCAGCATTTCAACCTAAACTGGATTCTCAATTCTTGCTGAAGTACTTCCCAAGACAAAGTTCTTCCATGAAAAATTATATCATGTTGGAGGGCATATTGAAAGTCAATTCTGAAAAAACAATTAGGAACTTTCACCAAATCTAGTAATATAACTATTTTGTTTGGATATCTAAGCAACAGGAAGCAATACAATTCATAGGATGAGACAGGAATTATTAGCTTGGCTCAAACCATGACCTTTAAAGCTCTCTGTGGCATAGGCACAGACTCCTTGATGAGTTATCTTGTCCCACTAAGACAAGTCCACCCAATTTGTGTCAACAGAGGAGGCCTGCTGAGGATCCCATCAGTCAAGGAACTCTGACTGATGGGATCCAGGAGAAGTGTCTTCTTGTTGTAGGGCCAGCCCTCTGGAACATCCTGCCCCCCAGGTGATGTTTGTTCCCACCCTTCTATCCTTCTGCAACAGCCTGAAAACCTGGGTCTGCAGGTTGACCTGGGAACCCAATAGCAGAATACATCACAGAAGATGATTGCTTAACTAACTAGCTGACCCCATCTCCACCCTGCACTTCCTTCTTCTCCTCTGCTCAGTTTCTAATTTCATATTATTGTACTTCCGCTGTTTATTTTTATTGTTTTATTCCTTCACTATTATTATTTTTTTATATTTTTAATCTTTTTTTATTTTATTGTTGTAAGATATCCAGAGTAGCCCCACAGCAAAATGGGCAGCAAATAAATTTAACAAATAAATAAATCTAGATTCAAAGGAGATGTTATTACCACATTACAAAAATGAGGTTGAGGCTTTGGGAAAAGTGCAAAGAAGAGCAACTAAGATGATTAAGAGCCTAGAGACAAGAACACATGAAGAACAGTTGCAGAAATTGGGTCTGGCCATTCTAGAGAAAAGAAGGACTAGGGGTGACATGATGGCAATATTCCAGTATTTGAGGGCCTGCTACAAAGAAGCGGAGGGTGTCAAATTGTTTCCCAAAGTACCAGAAGGCAAGACAAGAAACAGAAGACAAGACAAGAAATGAGGACCATTAACCAGTGGAACAGGCTTGCCTGAGCGCTTCATCACTGGAGGTTTTTAAGTAAAGACTGAACAGTCACCTATCTGAAGTAGTATAGGGTCTCCTGCTTGAGCAGAAGGTTGAACTTGAAGACTTCTGAGGTGTCTTCTGGCTCTATGCTGATTGATGTGTGTGTTATAACCATATTGCCCTAGATCAGTGGTCACCAACCAGTGGGCCAGGGACCACTGGTGGTCCACGAGAAAATTTTGGTGGTCCATAGAGAAATGTCCCCCGCAAAGCACACACACCCCCCAGTGCAATTAATCCAGGCTGCACGGGAACAGAAGGCCCGGGGTAGCTTGCTGACGTTGGTGGGAAAGTCAGTCCCATATTCCAGAGCTGCAGTAGTCATAGGACTGGCCCTTTGGTCATCCTGGAGCAGCTGCTCTTCGACCCGGCTGCACCGGCCTGCCATGGACTGGAGGAGCAGCTGCTCCAGGATGACCAAAGGGCCAGTCCTGTGACTACTGCAGCTCTGGAATATGGGACCGACTTTCCCACCAATGTCAGCAAGTCACCGTCAGTCAAAATTCATATTAGTGGTCCACGGGATTTAAAATTATGAGTTTGGTGGTCCCCGAGAACCAAAAGGTTGACGACCCCTGCCCTAGATTATAGGCTTTTTCCAATCACCATGAGTCAATTCTCTTCAAAAGTAGCTCCCCAGGGAAGGAATCCAGCTAGATGGATCTAGATAGTCCACTTTACTACTTATCCTCTATCCTTAATAAAATATATGTATGAACCTTCATACATCATACAGCACTACAGCCTACTGCTCTTGGTGGACCCCTCTGTGTCTAGTGTTCCACTCCAGGTGGACTTACAAATGGTAGACAGATCAACTAAGTTACTCCATAGAAGTTGCAAGTAACCTCCTATGATTTGTCCAAAATGCCTTGATCTGGGGCAAACTAGGCAAACTTTCAGTAGGCTGTTTATTTTATTGCATTATATTATAGTACAAACTACAGATAGATACAAGGGATAGATTTTAATACATGATAGCTATCTTTAACTTAAAGGGCTACCAGTTAGAAGGTTAGGTAGACTTGTTCAAAATGGTTCCAGAAGACAACATAAAAGTGTAGAATTTGGGTGGACATCAAAGATCCTAATGATAAGAGCTATTCATCTATGGAACACACTTCTTTTAGAGGTGATAAATTCTTTGCTAGAAGTATTTAAACAGAGGCTGGATGGCCATCTATTAGGCATTCAATCAATTCCTGCAATGGGTTAGAAATTGGACTAAATGATTGCAAAGATTTCTTCCATTCTATGATCATCAGCATCAGGTAAACCACATACAATGTTCCCAATTCAGAAGTAGAAAGACCTTTCTCAATACAATAATATAAATTTTAATTATTTTTGTTTCCCTCCAAAACAATGAATTGGAAATGTTATTATTTGAAGCAGGAAACCATAGGATTTTTTCAAGTATCCCTAAAAAACAGAGGATTTGAAGAGATAGAGAAAGAGATCCTTTGAAGAATAGGCTGAAATATCTGGTACTTTCCAGCTGAATTCAAGATAACCGGAATCATGCTTGTTTAACTGTAAATGTTTGTGGGGAGTTAGTATGTTATTTTTGTGGTTATGTTTCTTTGACTGCCCTTTGTACTCACTTTGAAAACTCAACCTGAATTTAGGAAAATGACAGGACATTTTTTTGAGGGGAGAGTGAATTTTTATCTCTGGATAATCAGGAATGTTAAAGCCTTGTGAGTAAGAAATGGGCTTTGATACATGAAATTATCTTAAAATCCTTACTTAGCCATGAAACATGGAGAAGGCATTGGGCCACTTTCAATTTATTTATGAAATTCACCATCCATTTTTATTGTAACTAGTGTATTCCCCCAAAGAGTCACTTACAATATAGCTACTTATTCTTCAGCACAGAACAGTCATAAGAATACTGTAAAATATTCCCTGACCTATAATGATTGGAGAAGGTGGGCTATAGAAAAACAACAAATAATAATGGGGAGAGAAAGACCCAGATAAATTAATACAGAAACAGGGATATCTGCAGTGGTTCAAGAAAGTCAAGATGGCAGCACAGTCTGGTGATCAAACCCAGAACACATGCATAAAAGGGTGTAGGCCCCCCCCCCCCCCCCCCCCCCCCCCCCCCCCCCCCCCCCCCTAACCCCCCCCCCCCCCCCCCCCCCCCCCCCCCCCCCCCCCCCCCCCCCCCCCCCCCCCTCCTTTTGTTTTTGATCAGGTGGTCACGGCGTCCATCTTGATATATTTTTTCTTTCTCCCTTGGACAAAAATCACATTTCAGCATGCTAGTCGATGTGCAAGTTTTCTTTGGCTTGTACTGGGTCAGTTGTGTTTAACTACAGCACCAGGCCAATCCAGAAGAGAAGAAAAGCAAACAGTTTTGTTTAGTCATCTGCAACTTCTCTGTGTATAATACTTAGCAGCGATAAGCATTCCTGAATGTTACTGCCAGGGAAAAGAGAAGGAGGGAAGGGGATCCTCAAGAATTTGTTGGAGTTATTTCCTCCAAAATATGTTTTTATCAACCGTGCCTTGGATTTATATTATATTTGCATATGCAGGGCTTTGTCAGCAGCATATATTTCCTCAGATTTATTTAGATTCTATTGGATTTAATATAAACAGAACACAATATATGTAAAATATTATTTTGTCCAGCTGAGATTTTTTTTCATTCTTCTATGTTAAAGCATGATATTGGCTTTCAGGAAGCCTTCCATTTTCCTTTTAAGGTATTTTTTATTGTTAGAAATACAAAGGAAGAAGAGTACATTTTGGCAGAATGTCATGGGGAGCTTCTGTAAGGAACTAGCCCCTTTTTCACTTTATTATGAAATGCCTATCATAAATAGCAGAGTGTTCTTTCTTGACTGTTTATAATTCTTTATTTTTACAGTGCATCTTTTTCTCTGACAAAACCAATAGTACCTACTTCAGTTACAAACTTTCAGGGATGTTTCCAGAATATGAATTAGTAAAACCAAAAGCACAGAAAACATTATAATTTGTTTTAAAGCAGGGGTGTCAAACTGGCGGCCTACGAGCCAGATGCATCACATGCCGGCCATGCTTACCCCATCTCCGCGACTGGGAAAAATGTTGCAAAACATCATATGATGACAACATGACACCGCAGATTTGATACCCATGTTGTAAAACAATTGAGCACTGATCCTCTTTGTTCTACTTCCTATAGTGTATTTTTTTTTCCTATTCCTTCTCCTACTCTTATCATACAACAGTATAATAAGAACTACAGGATACAACAGTAGTGGCCTCCAAGAGTTCTAGATAACATCATTTTTTGAAGCAAGGAATGTTTCAAAAAGAAGTCAGTTTTTGCATCTGTGAAAGCCAATGCAGTGTTAGCCCATTGCCATCCTTTCCCTCATCTCAAAGAGTGCTACCTGGTTTGCTTCACAACATATCTCAGGATCTTCTGGGAATCTCAAAATTGTTTTTCAGCTACAATTCTCTCAGGTTTCCAACATTAGTCACTAAAATGTTAGAGTTAGACCATTGTATTAGTGAAACATATAATCACATGTCTTTTATTTCCATACTAATGTACTTTTATAGGAATAGGGTCATAATAAAGATAGCAGATGCAAACTTTTATTAGAACAGAGACTTTAAGAGGATTCTTTAAATGAATATGAAGAAATAAAGGAAGGAAGGAAGGAAGGAAGACAGACAGACAGACAGACAGACAGACAGACCAGAGTTAATGGCTCAGAATACTTTATACATTTACCTGGATAAGTTTCACTGAATTCAGTGGGATTTACAGTATACAGGTGTTTTCTGTTAATAGTTTATTTTGTGACTCTTCTTAATCAGAAGCCTCCCCCCACAAAGAAAGACATGCATGTGATCAAATTGTAATGGAGAATATTTGAGAATGTAACTACACATTTCTCCTTTTGTCCTAATGCATATGCTGCTATGAATTAGCAGTCACATATTGGCACCCATTTAAAAGCACAGATCTTAAAATATATATCCTTAAAAAAATCAAATGTTTGTTTCTGATTCATCAAGGAAGACAGCTGTTGGAGCTTTTTTAAGGGATTCAGTTGAGAGGAAAATATAGGCCTCCTTTCCATAAAACCATCCAATAGTGAAGATTTACTGCTATGGACAGCTCTGTTGAAAGACAAGCCCCCTCCCCTCTGCCCTTTTAAAGAATGGTACCAATTATAGCTATCTTTGATGCTGCTGACTTTTCTTCCTCCCAGTGAGTCCAATAAAGAGGAGCATGCTCAGACTGTTTTCATAAGCTATGCAGCAATATGTGTTAGTCTTGCTCAAGTGAATCTGCAACTTCGTGTTAAAGTGAGCATAAGAAAATAAAAGGAGCTCAATCAGATCAAAATGAGTGGTCTTTCTAGCCCAACATTCTGTTTCCTCCATCAGCCATGCAGATTCCTCCAGCCAACACATTACAGGGCATGAAAGTATCATGTCTACCCTACAGCTTGTTTCCTAACCATTCATGCTTGGAATTATAAGATGGATGGATCACTCAGACCTATTCCAGCCTTTCCCAAACTGGGTGTCCTCCAGCTGTGTGAACTTCAATCCCCATAATTCTCAGCAACGGTCATTCAAGCAGGGGAATTGTAAATGCTGAAGTCTAAATTTCGGAAAAGTTCCCATTTATATTAAGACCAAGCTATTCAAATGACCTATTTATTATCTACTGCAGGGAGAAGAGACTTTTTGTAGTTTGAAGGCATACTTTTTAAAAAGCCTCCGAAGTGAGTAGTTATCACTGTAGTAGACAAGGAAGAAATATTCAATCCATTCAGCACTTTCAGAGAGAGAGTGTCTCAAGGGTTTCAGTTCAAACTAGGACTTACCGTACCACTACCATTTGCTTGTTTGTTAATTTAGCTAGGTCATACCAGCAAGTTGTTTCATCACCAGCAAGTTCTCAAAGCAGCTAATAAAATTCATATCAGGATAGGCAACACAAGAGCACACCATCTGTAGACTCTCAGAACCCAAAATCATGGCACCAAAGTGACTGAACTTGGTTGGCATTTCAAAAAGATATTAAGGAAGGTCCCAAATCATGTCTTCATGGTCAATTTTGCCCCTTTTCTTTGCATTGTAGCAGGGTTTAAGGATAAGATGAGAGGGGAAGTCTATGGAAGTAAACTACTGCCATTGACATCCTTAAAACTTTTCAGAAAACATCCCAAACAAAACAGCAACCAAATGTTATTTCTGATTCTTCCAATGTTATGCCACTGTATTAATAAATGTCCTCCATTGCTGTTCTAAGGGTTTGGAAAGTTTGATAGCCTCCCTGATCCTTTAAATACAGCTTGCCCCTGCTTTAGAGATGGGCAAATTAAGATTTTAAAATTTTCACTTAGAATTGTTCCCAATTTACAATAGACCAACAATGTTGATGTCTGAGTATCAACACCAGCATCAAGTAATCCCTGTACTTTATAATGGTTAATAATCTCATTTTGAATTTCTAGTTTTTAGCCTTTTTCCATGTTAGTTTAAAATAACATATATTAGTCAATATGAATTATTGAGTTATTGTGTGGATTATTATTGCCAAAACTGATTGGCTCAGAAATGTCCCAGCTAGTGGACTAGGCATATCCGTATGAAAGCTATATTTGTCACAACCACCAGCTACTCAGCAAATCAAATAACAACAAAATTCCAAATTGGACCTGCTCTTTCAATCATGATGTTTTCTGCTCTAAAGAAACTAAACTTCAGTCTTTGAGCCCAGTTTTCTATTCACTATCAGCACTTCTACTTTCTTCTCCTTCAACCAATCTATTATTAAAGTGGGCAATGTTTGAGGATACCAATTGTAAAGAGCAGTATTGTAGAGTGAATATCTCAATTCTGTGATGATGTTACCTCACTTCAAAGGTCTGGATGTCCTCCCTTATCAGTTTCCTGTATTGTTGAACAACACTAGGGAGGAGAGGATGAAAACTATTGAAAAACATCCATATTCTGAAGAGTGGTCTCCCAGTCCCATCCGTCTGGATACAAGTTAAAAGAAAGGAATAGATCTTTGTCAAAAACTGTGCCCATTAAGCCAAATTTTGTCAAGCAACCCAGAAAGATGGTATGATGGTACTAAAAGTTCAGAAGTCCAATACACCCCATTGTACCTCCCCTATTAATTTTAGCAAAGTGTTCATCTGCCATTAAGGTGACCAAAGCAATATCAATATAATCTGAGCTGAAAACCCAGTTTTGTAAAACTTGGTATCAATAAAAATAAAATGGTTGTTTTTGCAACTGATTTTTTTTTAATTTTTATTGGTTTTTAAGACAAACATAGACAAACAAAACATAAAAACATCAAGCCATCTTCCATATATATACATACAGTGTGCCGGTTGATTTACAAATTGTTTTGTGCTTCAATTTCGTAGTCTTCAATAACAATTACATTGTATATAATCTCATATTTTCAATCAAGTATTAAATACATTAATATCATTGTTAATCATTTGACTATATTTTTATTCATTCATGTTTTACAAAATAATCATATTTTACTTAATTTGTTTTGTGACAGTTCATATTATCATCTCAAATCTATCCTACAATCATTTGTAGATGTAATAAGAAAAGAATACATCTTTATATATTTATTATTTTCTAAGAATCTACATATTGCATTACCATGTTTTATTTTCTAATCATTGATAGAATAGATCCCAGATTTTAGAAAATTGTTTATCATCTTGTTCTCTGATTTCAAATGTCAATCTACTCATTTCAGCACATTCCAATATTTTCTTAATGATTTCCTCCTGTGATGGTATTTTCTCATTTTTCCAATTTTTAGCAAATAAAATCCTAGCCGCTGTTAATACATTTACAATCAGGTATTTCAATTCTTTACTATATATTTCAGGTAAAATTCCCAATAAAAATATCTCTGGTTTCAAATCTATATGCTTTTTTGTCATTTTTTCCAACCACGTGTGGATTTTAGTCCAATATTTTTTAGCATCCGCACATGTCCACCACATATGGTAATATGAGCCAGGTGTCTGATGACATTTCCAACATTTTTCCAATTTGTTCTTGAACATTCTTGCTATTCTTGTTGGGGGAAATGCCACCTGTAAAACATCTTATACAAATTTTCTTTATATGCTGTTGACATTGTCATTTTATAATTTTAAAACCACAATTTTTGCCATTTCTCTAGATCAATCCCATATCCAAAATTCTTTCCCCAAGCAATCATTGTTTCTTTAACTTGTTCTTCTTCCAGTTTAATTTCTAATAAATATCCATACAATTTTTTAATCACCTTTTCATCAGTACCTGTCAAAGTCTTATCTAAATCAGTCAGTTTATCATAGAAACCTTCTGTTTTAGAGTCTTTATCATACCTTGAATGTATTTACGCATATGAAAACCAATTCATCTTTATACCTTGTTCCTCTAATTTTTGTATAGATTTAAGTTCACCCTTTTCATTCAATATTCACCATATCTAACTGTTTGTTCCTTTTTATATATTATAGGATAAGAAAATGCTTCAATAGTTGATAGCCAGACTGGAATTTTCAAATAGCATTGTCTTTTAATCTTCCCCCAGTTTAACCACAGAGACTCCCATATATAATGTCTTCTAAAATACCCCTGTGATTTAGTTCCTTTATACCATAGAAAAGCAGGCCACCCCAACAACAGATCATGTCCTTCTAATTTCAACAATCTAGTGTTTCTTAATGTTATCCATTCCTTAACCCACATCAAATTTGTAGCTTGGTAATACAACTCCCAATTAGGCAAACCAAATCCTTCTCTTATTCTAGCATCTTGCAAAAGCTTTAGCTTTATTCTCGCTTTCTTTCCTTGCCATGTATATTTCAACACGATTTTATTTAAATCTTCAAAGTAATCTTTTCCAAGCCTAATTGGAATTGTTTGGAACAAATATAAAATTCTGGGTAGTATATTCATCTTGATTGTTGATATTCTCCCTATTAATGACAGTTGTAAATTTTCCCATTTCACCAAATCTAACGCTATCTGCTGCTTAAGTTTGATATAATTATTCTCTTTTAGTGTACTGCATCTTGCTGTCAAATGTATCCCAAAGTACTTAATCTTATTCGTGACCTGAATTTTCAATAGATCTGCCAGTTCTTCCTTTTGTCTTGATAGCATATTCTTTGTCAAAATCTTTGTCTTATCTTTGTTTATTTTCAAACCAGCCACCTTTCCATATCTCTCTATCTTTTCTATCAATTTTGTTGCTGTTTCTAGTGGGTCTTCTAAAATGAAAACCAGATCATCTGCGAATGCTTGCAACTTAAGTTCTTCCTGTTTAACTTTCATCCCTTTTATATCCTTTTCTTCTCTAATATTTCTGTTTCACACTTCCAAGGTTAACACAAACAACAGAGGTGATAGAGGGCACCCTTGTCTTGTTCCTTTTCTTATATCAATAGAGTCTGTCAGTTCTCCCTCTATCATTACCTTTGCCATTTGCTTATGATATATAACTTCTATTGCTTGGATAAATTTTTTAGCAAAGCCCATCTGTTCCAGTTGTAATAACATGAATCGCCAATTCACATTATCAAATGCCTTCGGTGCATCTAGAAATATCAGAGCCATTTGTTTTTCAGGGTGTGCCTCGTAGTATTCCAAAGTGTCCAAGATTACTCTCATATTATCTTTAATTTGTCTCTTTGGCAGAAATCCATTTTGATCAGGATGGATAAAATTATTTAAGTATTTTTTAAGTCTTTCTGCCAATATTGAAGCAAAAATTTTATAATCTGCGTTTAGTAAGGAAATTGGTCTATAGTTCTTGATTTGTAATGGATCAGCCTCCTCTTTTGGGACAAGTGTAATATAAGCTTCTGACCATGATTTAGGTATCTTCTTCTTTAACATAACTTCATTCATAACTTCTAGCAATGGAAGGTTCAACGATTCTTGTAACGTTTTATAAAATTCTGCCGGAAGTCCATCTGGGCCTGGTGCCTTTCCATTATTTTGCTTCTTGAGTGCTTCAGTTAACTCCATCATTGTTATATTGCTTTCTAACATTGTTTCCATCTCTTTAGGTATCTGCCGTAAATTAGCATTCCGTAAATACTGTTTTAACTCTTTCTTCATCAATATTCTTTTTTGTGTATAGTTTCCCATAATAGTCTCGTATGATTTCCTTCTTCTCTTTACTACCATAGTAAACTTGGCCATGGTCATCTATTAATTGCAATATTTTCTTTGATTCTTTCTCCTTTCTCAATTTATATGCTAAACATCTACCTGGTTTATTTGCTTCTTCAAAATAGTTCTGTTTAGCACCTCTGATTTTCTGTGCTAATTCTTCTTTTTCTATTAGACCCATTTTATGTTTGATTATATCCATTTTTAACTTAATGTCCTTTTTCTGTGGCATTTTCTGTAGCTCTTTTTCAAGTCCTTTATACTCATCCTCTAATGCCTTAGAGGCTAGTCTTTTCATGGTATTTCTTTTCCTTGTATAGTCTATTGTCAAGCCTCTGGCATATGCCTTCATTGTATCCCATACATTCTGGATTGATCTATCTTCTTTTTTATTTTCTCTAAAGAAGAAAGCCAGTTCTTTCTCCATCCACTGTGTGAAGACTTTTTCCTTTAATATAGTATTATTTAATGTCCATCTAGATCTTCTTCTTTGTCCTTTCCATTTAATTGTCATTGGATTGTGATCTGCCAAGTACTTGTTTCAATATTTATTTCTTGAATATTAGCTAACAATTCTGTTGACATCCATATCATATCTATTCTGGGCCATGATAAATGTCTATTTGAGTAGAGGGTGTATTGTTTAGTTTTAGCATTTCTTTCTCTCCATGTATCTTTTAAATTTATTTCATCTACCATTTTTAAAAAAGATTTAGGGAGAGTCTTTCTCTTTTGCTTTGTTGTTTTCTGTGCTGTATAGTCCAGTTTATTATCTACAATTCCATTAAAATCTCCCATCATAACTATATTAGCATAGTCTAGTTCAATTATTTTCACGTGTAATTTGTTATAAAATTCTTCTTGATTATCATTCGGGGCATAGATTGCAATCAGGAGTGTTTTCATATTATTGTCCATTATTTCCACCATGTGTTCTTCCATCATCATCAGTATAGATCAATTTCGCTGGGATAATATCTTTAATGTATAAAACCACTCCTCTTTTCTTGCATTGTGTCAAAGAAGTAAATATTTTCCCTAATTTTGGTTGTATCAACAGTTGTTCATGTTGCTTTTTGATATGTACTTCTTGTAGGCAGATTATATCAAATTTTAATTTCTCTAATTTATGGAAAGTTTTCCTTCTTTTAACAGCTGAGTTAAGTCCATTCATATTAATTGTAATCAGTTTTTTCTCTTCCATGATTATATTTTTTTAATTAGGTTTAGCAGCTCTCGTAGATCTTGGTTCACATTGTTCTTTGGCTTCCACCTTTCTACCTACTACACCTTCTTCTTTTTCAGTCGCCATTTGGCAGTCCTCTTGGAATTCAATTAGTGAGATTTCTTTTTCTGCCTCTTCCTCTTTCCCTCCAAAAAATTCTGTGTAAAATGATTTAGCTTTCTCAATTGAGTCAATCCTATGTCTCTGTTCTTGCCATGTGAACATTAAACCTTCTGGAATCAGCCATCTATAATTCACCTCTTTTTTCAGTAGCATTTTGGTCAGAAATCGGTATTCTCTTCTCATCTCTCTCACTCTTCTGGGTACTTGTTTCAGGAACACAATCTCCTTGTCTTTATGGTTCTCTTGCCACTTGCAATATTTGCGTTTTAATGGCTTTCTTTGTAAATCTGATGTGAACTTCTCTTGGTAAGCTATTTCTCATTGCATATCTTGTGAAGACTCGAAAAACCTCATCTATTCCATCCATCATCTTCTCTTTGGTTATTTCCAGAGCTTCAGCCAAGATTTCTATCATTATCTCAGCTAGGTTTTGTCCCTTTTCTTCCTCTATGTTTTGGAATCTGAGATAAAATTCTGATCTGTCCATCTCCCATCTGAGCATCCCACTTTTATCTTGTTCAGCCACAGTTAATCTGCTATCAATGTCTCCAATCTTCTTATCTCTTTGTTTATCTTCTTCTTCAATTTTTTGGAATCTCTCATCGTACTTCATCATCATTTGTTGGATGTTCTCCACCTTTTCATCAGTTTTCCCTGTTCTTTGTTCAATGTTCTCTGTTCTCTTTTCAATATTCCCTGTTCTTATTTGAATATTTTGAATTCCTTGCATAATCATCTGCAGGGTCACTTTTTCCTGTTCCTTTTCTTGCTGTAACATTGTTCTCCAGGTGGTGAAGAGGAAAAAGTAGAAGTTGAGGAACCAGGGGCTGTTAGTTTCCTACTCATTTCAAACAATTCAAAATCTTCAGGTTCTTCTAGACCTTAATCCGCTTGTGAAATAACCAATTGCAATTCCAAATAAAAATAGTAGGAAAAAAGAAACCAAGTAGTAGTAATAGTAGTAGTAGTAGTAATAATAATAATAATAATAATAATAATAATAATAATAATAATAATAATAATAATAATAATAATAATAATAATAATAAAAATTTCTTCAGGTTCTTATATACCTTAATCCAATCGATTGGCTAGATAGCAGTAAAAACTCAAAAATGGAAGAAAAAAGCATAAACACACACAAAAAAGAAAAAATTGTTAAATCCTGAAAAGGGCAGAAAAGTAAAAGGTAAAAAACTAAAAGGGGGGGGAGTTCTTCAAGTTCTTCAACACCTTAATCCAATTAAGTGGTCTCAGGTATAAAAGGATGCATAAGAGAAAAAGAAAGCCACAAAAATTTTAAAAACCCAGTATGTAAGGTAAATAGAGAAAAAAAATACAGGGGAGGGAGAAAGAAAAAGAAAAGAGACTACTGCCTTAAAAAAAAAGGAAAGAAATCATTAATACTAAAACTTTTCCTTTAAAATAAAATGCAAACATAAAAATTTGACTTCAAAAGACAAAAAGAAAGACAAAAATCAAGTTCCAAAGGCCAAAAATCCAAATAGGTATTACAAAAAGTAAACTAGTAAGGAGTGGGTTTGTTAAAGTAGGAAATAGCGCAACTTAAAAAAATAAAAGAGCACATTGCACCTTGTTTGATTGTCCAAGGTTTTTGTTAAAATTTATAACTCTCTTCTCCAGAGTCTTATCACCTTTTCTTTTCCTATAAGCTTCAACACCAGACTCCAGCTGTTGATAGAAACCCAGAAGAGCACCTGCAATAATACTCTCCCATGCTCTTCCCTCTCAGGCAATGTCCTTGAAAAAAAATCTCTGTTCTTTCTCAGCTTTGTCTGGTCAAGAAAAAATAAACAAAATATTTCCAAGCCTCTAGTTGGCAGTGTTACAAAGTTTCTTTTGCTTTCACTTTCCCCCTCCTTTTCCAAACAAAATATAATGAGAGGGCGGAGCTGGCGTCGCAACGATACGGCATGCGATCTTGGAGGTCTGAGATCACTGCCGATATCTTTGCTCCTGGATGGTCCGATCGGATCTAAACCATCCCGAAGAGATGCTGAATATAAAGAGCGCATCCTGTCGATCCCAGGGATACCGCAAAGTCTCTGTTAGATCCAGGAGAAGCTCTTTTTGCCAGTGGCAAAGAGGCAACCATTAAAGCTGCTGAAGTTGGGACAGCTCCGAAACGAAAGAGAACAGAAAGAGAAAGTGTGCCGGTTTGGTGAGAACTTTTTCTTTATTTTAAGATTTGAAAGGACACCCTAAGGAAAAGAAATAATCTGTAAAAGTTTTGACAGAAGTGATTAAGCGACGATTTTAAACAGGAATGTCAAAGTAATATTTTTATTTTCTCATTGCTGGATTTTCTACACATGATTTTATATTTTTTGCAACTGAATTTTGAAGGGAAGGCTTTGAGGTTGGCAAAATCAAAATCTAGTGTCCAAGTTCAGCCCACCTATCAATGTTTGGTTACTTAAACTCTATTTAAAGTCTCCTATTTAAACCAGTGACCTAGAGAGATCTTTTCCATGAAAGGACTGAAACATTGCTTGTGACTGAAAATAATATACAATCATTCTAGAATGCATCTCAGTCCATGCCTATTCTTTGTGTAATTAACTCTAGTTATGAAAATATCTGACCAATTGCCATCTCTAAAATATGAAAGTAGCCCACACATTTTCATTATTTTCAAAACAACATCAAAGGATGTCCTGCTTTTGGTCTGTGTTTCATTGCTTACACACTTGAGTTGGTCTTATTTTTCCTCATATAAAAGGTGACAGGGAGGTATAAGAATGCCTCCTTGTTTCTGGTTCTGTGCCTGGAGTGATTCAGCAGTCTCCCAGAAAAAAGAAAAATATCCTTAAAAGTGTGAGGATATGTACCCCAGCTGCTAGGATTAGCTGCTATACCGGACCACTAAATCAGATACTCCAACCTTAATAGGATTACTCACTTAATAGGATTACTCACTCCAATCAGCTCAATGCTCACCAGCAAAGCATCTCTCTTTGCTGACTGGGATACTGAAAACTTCCCCAAACATGAGACACAGTCGCTTTCAATTGAAAATGTCGTAACAAAAGGGGATTTGATGAGCATTTGGTTTTGGATATGCTGGCAGGGAGCAGCAAGAGCAGTTTGATCTCCTATTGTGTTTTGGTGGATTAAATCCATCTTTCTGTGCACAAGCAACATGAAACATCTCTCCTGCTCCTTTGCAAATGAGACCCTAAATACATGAGCTTGTGGGGAGATGATTGAGATGAACTGAGCCCATTTCACTTTGTTGATATTCTGTATTTCAATCAAAAATCACACCAGGCAAAATGTGAACATCATTATCCCAATTTTTTTTTTTTTTTTCAAGAGACATACATGACTAGCATCCCATTTTTCTAGTTCCAAGCCTGGCAAATTGACTGCCCTTCTCAATTTCAAAAAGGGTGGTGGATTTTTGCAGGCACTATATAAAAAGATTTTGTGAATCTTGCTTATTCAAAATATATCATACCAGTTACATAATGAAAAATGGCAGACTGCGTTTTGAATGAACAAAATTTTTAGAATGGTTGTGGGTTTTTTCCTAGTATTTTATTGGCTTCCTTCTCCCTTCCCCCATCAATTCCTCAATTTCCCCCCAAATTTAAATACTGATACAGCTTTAAAATTAATGGGGTATTGAAAAGGAGCATTCTCCACATGGTTTTGTTCATACAGCAGAGCTCCAGTGTCACAAACTAGTAGATTTATAGTAGCAGCTTACAAAAGGAGAGGCAGAGGGAAAGGAAGAAATCTCAATAAATATATTTCAATAGTATGAATAGTAAAGTTTAATGCATTTGTATTAATAGGTCTGATATCTTTGAACAGTAAATTTGTCAGTGTGAATGTGTGTGAGAGAGGTGGGCATATGAATGTATAGGCATATGTGTGTGTGTGAAGGAGAGCTATTGCAAAGCCTTGATTCAGAGACAAAATTATTTTTAAAAGGCAAAAAAGAAATAAAAACACACAAAACATATTTATAAATATCTATATACAAACATTTCAATGAATTATAGCCATATATCTTTATAACGTACATGAGAATTAATTTTCCATATCAGGGTATGTTGCAAAGAAAATTTTGGGTTTGTTTGTAATTCCATTAATTCTACAAGGACTTGAGTTGGATTCTTAAATAGAATTGGATGTCGCTTTTGTAAACTGAATGTCTCTCCTTCCTGAACTAGTTCAGAAAATTGAATTGAACCAAACTTAATAAATATGCATGTTAATTACAGGCTCCACAAGCTATTGTTAACATCCCTTTTTACATTAGTGTTTCCAAATAGTATACTCTACACCAAAATTGCAATCAGTAGCATATGTCTAATTGACTAATAGTTGGCAATTGAAATCAAAGAATGAGTCATTCTCTAAAAAATATTTGATGGCTCAAAACTATAACTTGGTCAGAATGTCTCACCAAGATCTTAATCAAAGATTTCTATGTCTAGCAGACTATAACATGGTTCTTTGAATTTTTCCACTTCTACCATAGAAAAATGAGTTTTTAACATTATCTATGTTGTTGTTGTTGTTGTTGTTGTTGTTGTTGTTAGTTGCAAAGTCGTGTTTGACCCATCACTACCCCATGCTTCCAGTTAATACAAAAATTAGATGTAGAACACCTAGCAAGAATTGTGAATGAGCATTGAATGTGATTTGTTGGCAATATCTTATATATGCCCAAATACCAGCATCCAAAAATTGCACTACATTGGATACCTCCTGGAGGAAAGAGGAAATGAGGCCAGTTTCAGAAAACTTGGTGCCAAATGCTTAAGGAAGATCTTAAGACTCTGGGACAATGCCAGAGATGCTGCGAATGATTGAAAATGGTGGGAAACACTTGCTGCCTAATGTATTCTGCACTGGACTTAATAATGATGATAATGACATTTCCAGTTAGTTGAATTTCTAGGCCAGAGCAAATAGTTGAGATCTTGACATGGAGAAGCTGAAAAAAAAATATGCTGCTTTATCTGGACATTTCATGACTACTTCATGTCAACTGGGAAAAAAATTACTCAATTTGAGGAAAAAGTACTGCTACCAAATCTGGTGAAGGGTAACTGGTAACAAAATGGAACCCTTGGCTGATATTCAGTGATCTGTGATTTTTACAGCCCAGATCTAATTTAAAAATTCATGGATTTAGTAGAGCACTAGTCCAATTGAGGAAATAACTTTGTGAGTCAAATTATAATAAATTCTGGAACTTTAAAATGACATTCTTGCTAGTGAATAAGTCTGGATTCCCATATGGTGCTAATGTGATTTTATAGCTTAGCATCTCCTGTAAACCAATCTGCTGCATTTTATTCAACATGCCACTGCTTATTTAATGAGTAATCAAGCCCTAAAAACCATATTTTTCTTCTTTCTGTGGGACATTAGCCTCTTCTTTCTGTAGGATATGACCCTGATACTTTCTTAACAACAAGGAATTTATAAGATGGAATATCTTACCGATTAGTATACCTAGAGTTGATTCTTATCTAGTATATTACTATAATATCATTTATTCCAATTTGATTAATTATATAAACTCAGCCATAATGATGTAAAACAATGTATGGCTTCACATCCTATGTGTGCCCAATCTGTATTTTAAACCTCTTGAGACATCTTTGCAGATTATACACTGACACTGGTTAAAGAGACTTCACAGGTAGCAGACGTAGTTACCTTTCAGGGTATCCAAATCTCTGGTAATAATTATATATTATTATAACTTACATTAAGTTATAACTTAAACTGCTCAGATACATAGGGCTCACCATTAGAATGAGAATGCATCAAACAGCCGACATTTCTGACTTAGAAGGAACCTTGTATACTTTCTACTCTCTGCAAATCTGCCTTCTAAAACCAGAAAGGTTTATAATATTATTTTTCCTAATTGTTATGGTATAGATTACTGTATTTCTTGCATATAAATCAGATATCTTACAAGGAAAAATGGCATAGGATACTTAATAAAATAACGTATTTATGAGTTGATGTAATCTTTCATGCAAAAAAGAGAGAGAGGGAGTCCTACCATTGAATAGGTCTCTAATCTCACTCCCTTCTCATTTTGTCTAGGTGGCCAAGGAGAGTTTTGTTTTGATATTTGAGTTTTATCAGGTTAATCCTAATGGACTATTCTGAGATGAAAAACAATGGATTCATGATATGTAGAGACAAGACAAAGTTTCTTGAGGGATTCATTTCATTTCCATGAGTAGAGATGGGAGGCAATTAGCAAGATGTCATTACTGTCCCTCTTCCCTAATCTCTCTATGTGCAGTTAAAGGACAGAAGTTTGACAACATTTACATAAACATCACAATAAAAAATCAGATCTATGTTTTTTTAAAAAAGCTTTAGATCACTTGCCCCCTGGATCCAGATATGATAGGAGCCATACTCCAACATTCCTGGTGATACCAAGTTGGGTATACTTTGCTTTATTGATTCTGAAAGCACAATTAGTATGGTTCTTAGCAGAATTCTTAATTTGAATTAGATATTTTGCATATACTGGTAGTCCTTGACTTACAACAGTTCATTTAGTGAGCATTCAAAGTTACAAAAACATTGAAAAAAGTGACCTATGATCTTTTTTTATACTTATGACTGCTCTAACATCACCAAGGTTATGTGATCAAAATTCAGTTGTTTGGCAACTGACTCATATTTAAGACAGTTGCTGGTCCTGGGGCTATGAGATCACCTTTTGTGACCTTCTGACAAGCAAAGTCAATGGGGAAGCCAGGTTCACTTAACAACCATGTTACTGGCTTAAAAATTGCAATGATTCATTTAACAACTGTGGCAAGAAAGATTGTAAAATGAGGCAAAATTTACTTAACAGCTGTCTCACTTAGCAACAGAAATTTTAAGCTCTACAGTAGTGTGTATTCTGTATTCTATATTGTGGCCATAAGTCAAAGACTACTGTATTCAATTTAGATTAAAAAGGAAGACAATAAATATAATTAATCAAAAGTAATAGGAAGAATGTTTGTTAACCTTAAAGTACAAACATCTACCTGTCTCCCCAATAAGGCCTCCCCCAGGAAAGCCCCCCCCCGCTTTAAGGGCAGGAAAAAAAGAGAACCCCCCCCCCCCCCCAAAAAAAAAAAAAAAGAGGGGGGGGGGGGGGGGGGGGGGGGGGGGGGGCAGAAAAACCCCCCGGGCCCCCCCCCGGGGGGCGGGCCCCCCCCCGGCCCCCCCCCCCCCCGCCCCCCCCCCCCCCCCCCCCCCCCCCCCCCCCCCCCCCCCCCCCCCCCGGCGCCGGGCGCCCCCCCCCCCCCCCCCCCCCCCCCCCCCCCCCCCGCGGCCCCCCCCCCCCCCCCCCCCCCCCCCCCCCCCCCGGGTAGTATTTATAAAATTACATTTGCTTATTATTTTATATCTACAAATGTAAATTTAACTCTGAGTTGTTACAAGAGAGTGAGAGACATTTTGAATCTGATTAATTTTTTGTTGTTGTTGAGCAGTTTGCTTCTGCAACAGCCAACCAGAAGCTTATTGGAACCAGCTCATAAGTTGTACAGGAACAAAATAGTATGCTCTGGTGGATATCATCCAACAGCTTGAATTTTAAGAAGCCTGTTGCCTCCATGCATAGCCAATATAACTGCTGGGAAGTTTTATTCTCCAGGATTTGTCTAAAACCATTTGAAGGCATCCAAATTGGCAGCCATCACTAGGTCTTCTGGAAATGAACTGCTCTGCTTATACAAGTAATGAAGGACAACAGTTTATTAAACTTTTCTGAGTTCTAGGAAGATAGCTCTTGAAAGCAGCACATGACAATATTCTTGTCCTGGCCCCACACAAATTGTATCCCATGACATTCAGAAGTTGTCTGATAGTTTCATAATCTTCTTGTATCACCCTAGCCTTTTCCCTTTCTAAAACAAATGTTTACAATAAAGCATATATTCATTTAATCTCATGAGCTCACCACATGAGTTCACCCTGCCTACTGAGAAGGAAAGACCCACAACGTTATACTCAGCCCTTGATATTATCTTGACCAGTCTTCTTTGCAATTAAAAAAAGAACTGCCACATCCCAGTAAGTGTTCCAGTCTCAGCTTTCTCTCCCTCCTGCTGTCAAGAAGGCATTGCAAAGATTGAAAATCATTATGCTGCATTCCAATCATTGCTATGGCATCACACTAAGACACTATCACTTTAAGAATGGGAGACCAAATTAATTAGAGAGGCCATTATCCCTATTCCACAATTTTAATTTCTGAAGCTGTTATGATCCATCCTCAAACAGCGTCATTCTGAGGCTCCCAGTGAGATAGTCCTCAACCACTCATGCCTATCTAGTTTCTAAAGCTATATCTTCCAGAGCCAGAAAGAAAGCAGCAGGGCCAGAAGCAACCACTGTTTTGCAAATTATGAGAGACAACACTTGATTTGGGTACAAATAAGCATCACCATGCCTAGCTTTGTGATCCAAACAAAGAGACCTCAGGATCCTAGAAACTTTGCATATTAAGGGGTCAATTAGTCCATTTGGTCCAATCTTTTACTTGAAGTAGAACTCTAGAATAATGCATCTCTAGCAGATGACAATCTATCCTGTATTTGAACACAACCAGTGAAAAGGATTTCATGTAGAAAAGCTGTAGAAAATCTCCCACACCTCTATGTAGCAGAAGTGTTCTACAGAACCTGTTTTGTCCAGAAAAGTGTCTTGACTTGATTTTTTACCTACAACTATAAAAATCACCCTAATAAGTAAGAGAACTCTGAAAGTGCAAAAGAGGATTAGACAATATACTTGGTTGTTATTACATAGTTATGCTTGCTAAAGTTTCATTTTTTTCTTACAAAATTAACAATTCATCCACAGCTACATTATGACAACTTCTATTTAGACATAGCGCTGCTAAATCACAGTTCAACAATACAGGAAATGCATTCTTGTAAATAAAGATGATTTTGGAGGCAGGGACTTGGCTTTATGGCTTACTTCATGCTAACTTTCCTTTTGTCTGTTTCAGTAAAAGAATCAGAAACATAATTAAAGTTAAGTGGAGCAGAAAACTGGATGAGCACCCAGGGAGAAGCCTGAAAGTGCATTGTTGCCTATGGGCACTGTATTGTCTATCCTGGCTTATGTGCACAACTATTGTGAGTTCCTAGTTTGACTATAATGAAACACTTTAATCATTTCAAATCAGGAAATTAATGCTTCTAGTTTCCTTGTAAAGCCATGCTCAAACAATGGGAGGTGATACAGAGTATATTAAGTCAAAATGACTTACCAGTTACATGTGCTGTTTCACATAACAAATTAAATTAAAATTAAAGAAACCACAATGAAGTTTAGGGGACTGCAAGTTAAGCCCAAGGCTTGTTCCTGTAGAATGAATTTATGAATTGTTGAAAAGTGAGTTGTTGTCTATGTTTTATCTCAACCTTTGCCACTTGAATGTCCACCAAATAAATGGAATTAAATTCCCTGAATTTCAACAATAGCCACATTGGTTAGAAAAATGCTATCATACCTAGGATTCAAAAGTCCTTATGGAAGCAAAGATTTGGTATTACCTGTGTCTCTCTGCTACACCATCCAGTGGTTGTCCAGACATTTGTAGCCCAAATATGGTATTTCCCCCACCATCATATTGGTGTTAGACAGAAAAGTCCATATATGATGTTATTCCAAGATCTGACATTGGCCTGACACATCCAACTCTTGGTTAATATAGATCACAAATGTCTTCCATTGCAAATTTTGGAATTCCTTGGTTTTATAATTCAAGTTCCGTCAGCAGCTCCGGAGCACAGGAAGGGCAAAAAGCTCCCCCCCAACCATGGTGCAGGAGGCCATGGCCACGCCCACCCAGCAACCAGACAGAGAACCCATTGCTAATTTTTTTGAAGCCCGCCCCTGTCCATCAGCCCCAGCCAGTATTGGAATAGTCAGGGATAAGAAATATAATCTGAAGGATTTGGAAGATTAAGAAAGCAGCATTACAGAATCCCTGCATTAAATATCAAAAACATATTTTATGTTGTCAATATCTTAGTACTAAGATTTTTCTTCATTCAATCACCCTTAGCAGGGTTGTGCCAAACATTTTGTCAGAAATATTATAGAATTTCCTGTTTGAGCAGGGATTTGAATTAGAAGACCTCCAAGGTCCTTTCCAACTCTTGTTATTCTGTTATTTTCTAAAGAAAACTTTCAACAAGCTGAGGTGCAAATGAAGGACAAATGAAAGGAGAGAGAAAAATGTGAAGTAGGAAGTTTCAGGTTAATTTATTAGCCCACTTAATAAGGTACCACCTAGATTGCTGTTGAAAATCTAAGCTGGGACAGGCCTCTTTAGTTCATGATTATCAAGAAATCACAGACCAGGGTACAAGATTGAGGAACTGAAAACAAAGTATCTACAAGAGAGCAACAGGACATCACTTTTATCTTGTTATCAAAAACACTACATTGATATGTCTGTGAAATCTTCAGAACCTCAGCTCAGCTTAAGGGAAACCTAATTTTTAGGTGTTTGTGTGTATGCAGAACAGTGTTTTTCAAACTTGGTAACCTTAAGATCTTTGGTGTTTAACTCCAAGAATTCTCCTGACATCATGAAAAGCACTGGTATAAAAGTATCAGCATAACTAAAAACTCATTTAAAATTGCTTTCTTCCCAGATTTCTTCCTTGCTTTATACAGGTTTTCCTGTTTTGCTTTCGCCCCAAAGCTATACGTACTCCATTGGAGGCTACCTTACCACACAATGCATCTCAGGAAGGATCTTGAATTGAGCATCCTCGCCCAAGTGCATTGGGAGTTATCTTAAGTGGCTTCTAACAGAGGATGGCTACACCACAATAACTGGGGGGGGGGGAATTGGCCACCACAAAGAAGAACTCGACCGGAAAAGAATGTGCAGGAGGAAGATAAGAAGAGAAAGTTTTGGTTGACCGGGTCAAACAGCAAAAGCAACAGATAAGGTACCCTGAAATTGAAACTGTTAAAAAACAATAGCATTGTTCCCTAAGAAGATTTTTAAGCTGTGAAGGAGAGAGAAAAGGGAAAAGATTTGGTTTTCTCCTTTTCCTATACTGACAGCTAAGAGACTTAAGCAAGAAATTGGAAAAAAATCCACTTTGACATCAATAGGCATTTAATGCTGAAAATAAAACGTCAAAGGGATAATAAAGATTTCTGGATAATGAAAAGCTTTTGAAAACAGGAAAGGAGAGAAAAAGAATAAAAGGGTAGGATCTGGAAGGGAGAAAACAGCCTGGAATTAAAAAAGAACTTACAGCAAAATCTCAACAAGACTTCCAGAAGATACATTCTAACTGAAATATCGCAACAAAAATCCCAGGAAGAGAAAGTTGAAAAAGAAATAAGAAGATATAACTCGGGACTATCTGGATTACTTGATGATTTCTGGATTCTTGGTTATTGTTTTGAATGACTAAAATCAATCGGGTGGTTGTTTAAAACTGTTTAAAATGGCTCCACTTTTAGAAGAACTGAAAATGGAACTTAAAAAGTACAAAGAAGATGCACAAGAAGGGAGAGGTTCTTTTGGCTTCGTATTTCAGTTTTTAGAAATGAAGATTTGGAATTATGAGAAACAACAAGAAATGCCTGCAGAACAAGAAGCTTGCGACAAAGAAGAAGCCATCTTTAATGAACAAGTAATCTTAGATGGGGGGAAGGGAAGGGGGAAAGAGAATGGAAAGTTTAAGATTGGGAAAAACAACTCCAAAAAAAAATAGAAAAATAAGTATAAAATCAGAAAGCAACAGAAGAGGGAAATGCAGAAGAGAGAATTAGAACTAGAGAGACGAGGGGGTAAAAAGGGAGGGAGAAGATGAGAGGGAAGAAAGAAAGAAAAAGAAGTTATAAAGGACAGAAGCAAAATATAGAGAAACAGGGCCTATTTAGAGATAATGGGTGAAAACTTAATGGAAAAAGGGATTCTGCAAAGGTACATAAGATAGTATGGTTATATTAGAAGCAGAAATAATTTTAGAAAATATGAAACAATGTATGATTAAAATATCTGATAAAATAGCTATCGTAATTCAGTGGAATGCTTGTCAATAAATAAATGTAACAAAAGGTATATTTAATGATTTATAAAACATATGAAGAGAAATAAGGGAAAAATTAATTATGGAGATTATATGTGTTTTTAAGGAAGTATGATATTTAATTGAAAAGAAGTGTTAAAGATGTTATGGTTTTAATGATTATTAATGATAGAACTGAATTGGAATGGAATGGAATGAGGGTTTATAATTACATATATTTACAATCTTTCTTTCTTTTTTTTTAAAGAATATAGTGTGTATTATAAGAATGTGCCAAGCAGAATTCGATTGGAAGTTATGTATTATGTATTATATTGAAGGTCATAAAGTTAAGGTATATATTGAAGTTTAAATAAGAGTTGAATGGATGTAATTAAAAGATATAAAGGTGTCATACTCCAATTAGTAACTACAGGAGAAAATTTGTTTAATGAGAAAAGATAATATGAAATTGAAACAGAATAGACAAAAGTATAAATATAATGATTTGAATTGAGATGAGATAATCAAAATAAAATTGAGAAAATTAAAAGAGAGGAAAAACTATATAGAAAATGTAAAATAGTATAAGATATGGAATAGAAAACAAAAAGGAGCATGAAATTGAGTTTTGTGTCTGTATAAAGAAGTTCAACCCAGGACCATGCTATTTTCAAAAAAGATGTTTTACTTGTATTTTGTGTGTGAAAACCCAAATAAAACTTTATTTAAAAAAACAAACTGGGGGGTGGAAAGAAGATTCAAAATGTGCTGCTTTTTTTGCTAAAATTCATGTTTGTATTTTTCCAGCTTATTTTCCACATAGGGCTTCCTCACTAGAGAATGCATGAGTAGGGAAGTATTTTCCTACCATTCCTTTTGTGAACTACAATGAAAACAATGCAATAGAAGAATATATCATAAATTTCTTAAATAAATTAATTCAATGGTATAAACCTATAATAAAAAAGCAGTAGAGGCATTGATGTACATTATGCTCACTTTGAGTGAGAACTCAATATTTGAATGAATAGTGTTATTTATTATTTTATAATAGAATTTTTAATTGTATATTTCCTGAGTGTTTTTATTTATTCTAGTCTCTGGCCTATGACTGTAAGAAACTGAATTGAATTGAATTGAATGAATAGACAATGCATTGATTTTTATATGTTCAGTCATTTAGTACAGAAACCTCCCTTCAATAATAGTTTTCAGATAGTAACAATGCTACTAGCAATGTGTAAAGTATAACTAGCCAAAAGCTGTATAATGCTGCTGCATACCTTACAGTAAGAAAAGTGATTTATTCATTAGCTGCCTTCTAGGACAATCTGTTCCTCAACCTCCAGAATCTGATTATAGAATTATAATTGAGTTTGGTTACAAAGGCAGATCCTGGCCTGAGATAACCTCCTGATCTGCAGGTTCCCTACCCTTGTGTTCAAATAATTGTTTACCCATTTGAAAGCAACTATTCCTATTCAACCTACTCGATTCCCTTGAAGTCCAATGAACCAACCTTCACAGATACTTGTATATCTAAGCATGGTAGATATTTTTGCAAAATCTAGTAGCCAGCTGCTGATAATACACTACCACCCTTTCTGGAATACACTGCAGTTTCTAAACACTGCTTGATAACTAATGTGCCTGGAAAACCTGGAAAAAGAAGCATCTCTGGGAAAGTCATATCTAGGAGATTAAAGTAACCTTAGCTGGCTGAATATAGCAATGGTCTATAAATAAGAAAAAAAAGTATGGCCTAGCACTGTTTGATAAGTACTTGCATTAAATCTATAACAAGAACTTGGCTTGGGGATAGTCATACATGTGACCAGATAAGAATATTTTGTTTCAGAAAGTTTGAGATGTTTAAAACTGCAGGAAATTGTATTGTTTGTTTTTCCCTCCTAAAACACTTTTTTCATCTTTAATAGCGATTCCTTTGTTAGATTTTTTCAAGTAAAATGATCCAAGCTTTCATGGACATATACCAATAGCTGGATTCATTATCATGAAATGCATTTAACTTTCTCTTAGAATGTTGCACAAACCTGGTCATGATGGTTTTCCATCTATAACTGATGGCTTCGCATGGTGTATGAAAATCACTGAAACATTCAATACATCATTATTTTAAAAATATGGTTTTCGGCAATGAACCTAATCACTTTGTGAATGGAATGCTCCAAGGTCAATTCTTCTGGCCAGCTGCAAAAACTTCTCTTCTATAGGTTGCATTCAAGGTGCAGTTTTTCCTAAATTTAGCCCCAAAACAAACTTTTTCAACCCATCAAAATGGGTTACGGCCTTGCAAGGCTATTTCATCCACTCTACTAAGCACTTCCACTACCTGGACAGCATCCAGATAATCATAATATAATAATCATGATTTAAGAAATAATACCCAGGCTTTTTTTTTCTTTCCCTTCCTGTCTTTTTACATGATAAGCCTTTTGTAATGTTTTGCTTTGTTTCCTTGTTTTGTTTGTGTTGATTAAAGGGAATCAATAAACAAAATAAATGAGTATTTATGTAAATGAGATTTAATGAGAGACAGAGGGAGAATAAATGTATCAAGACTCAAATGAATCTTAATATGAATATCTGAATATTAAAGGTACTGCCTTAGCTAGGTGGACTGAGTTATGATTATATTATAGAGTATAGCAGGGGCCTTCAGCTCCTGGCCAAGTAACCTGGCCATGCAAGTTTGGGGCAAGTGAACCTTTGTCTGAAGATGTGCAGGATCTAGGTTGCACAAGAAACCATTCCCCCATCCCTGAGTCTGTGGAAACATTGTCTTCTACAAAACTGGTCCTTGGTGCCAGAAAGGTTGGGGACCACTGCAGTACAGCAGTGGCAGGCTGCTGCCTAGTCGCACCAGTTCGGGCGAACCAATAGTTGTGATCACTGACTGATCACAACTATATATAACTAACTTTCTGTCTCATTCCCCCACCCAGGCTGCCCAGCTGAGTTCCACGCTGCCCCTACTGTACTCACAGGACCTGCCTGAGTTGGTTAGCTGTATGTTTGAAGCTGTGTTTCAGTCCCAAAGGGGCACGTGCAAGCAAAGTGAGCACATGTGTACGGGCACGCTCACAACCAGCAAACCGATTGGTAACGTAAGTGCAGCCCACCTCTGCAGTATAGTATATCTTTTCTCTTCTGACTTCATAACTATTGCAACAAAGGATTACAAGGGATAATAGCCATGTTTATATATTCTTCACTTTGAGATAAAAATGCACAATCTCTTTCCATGTAATATAAATACACAAACCTATTTCTATTTGGTTCCTAGTATCAAATAACATTCCCTTCAACCCCTTCCTTCCCAAAAGACTTGATGAAGTTCTTTTTAAACATTTTTTATTATACATATAAAATTATATTTTCTAACCTGGTTCTTAAACATTGTGGTGTAACAATATATGTAATGAATCATTAAAAACTAGATTAAACATATACACCTGATGAATTAGGACTTTTTTTATCATTTAAATAACTTAAGAGAACATGCCAAATCAGCCCTGAGACAAAGGATTTCACAGTTCAGATGTGATAATAAAGAAGATTGTTTTCCTCTCACCTCATCAATTACATTTCGTGGTGGTGCAGTGATTAGAATACAGTATTGTGCAATACAGTTGATATAACACAATATCAACAGTAGAGACCTTCAAATTTCTAGGTTCTATCATATCACAAGACCTAAAATGGACACCTAACATCAAAATCATCATCAAAAAAGCACAACAAAGAATGTTCTTTCCGGGCCAACTCAGAAAGCTCAAACTGCCCAAGGAGCTGCTGATTCAGTTCTACAGAGAAATTATTGAGTCTGCCATCTGCACCTCTATAACTGTCTGGTTTGGTTTTGCAACCCAACAAGACAGACACAGACTTCAGAAGATAATTAGGACTGCAGAAAAAACAATTCAGTCGAGGACCTGTATACTGCATGAGTCAAAAAGAGGACTGTGAAAATATTTAGACCCCTTACATCCCGGACATATACTGTTTCAACTCCTTCCCTCAAAATGATGCTATAGAGTACTGCACATCAGAACAACTAGACACAAGGACAGTTTTTCCCCCAAATGCCATCACTTTGCTAAATAATTCCCTCAACACTGTCTAACTATTTACAAAATCTGCACTACTATTACTATTAAACTTTGCATCACTCCTTATCACCCATCCCCTCCCATTTGTGACTGTATGACTGTAACTTTGTCACTTGAATCCTTACAATCTATATTGACTGTTTCCTAGTATGGTTTGATTGCTTATTGTACCCTATGACTATCATTAAGTGTTGTACCTTATGATTCTCGACTCTTGATGAATGTATATTTTCTTTTATGTACACTGAAAGCATTTGCACCAAGACAAATTCCTTGTGTGTCCAATCACACTTGGCCAATAAAGAATTATATTCTTTTGCAGGCTAATTCTGCTGACTGCCAGCAGTTAGATCCTGACCACCAATGATTTCTATCTCTAATGTGATCCTAAGGTTATATTTCAAAATGCCACATTAAAAGAAAATCTGATATTACACTGACCATACAGTTATTGTAGAATGCTGACCTTGGTTTAGTGTACAAGTTAAAGTATTTTCCTTAAACAAAATAATGTATTGTGTTGCTGGGGTTGCCCAGCAGAACAAAACATAATCACAGCAGCAGAGCCACTGTCCCAAAACCTCAGCCAAATCAAGTCCTTGCCTTCAGTGTTGATGGAATGTGGAGAAACTCTGAAGAAGCTGACCTTTTATGACAACAGGGACTTTTGAAGTTAATGAATCATGAAACATTTGAAAGTGAGCCTTGTTTATTTACACAGGCTTGCTGTTCATGTGGAGCAAATAGGATCCTATTTGGCACATACCACTAATTTGAATGAAGGATGAAACTGAAACAAGTAGAATCATGTGAGGCCATTGGAGGCAATGTTCTGTCTCCTGTGGCCTCTGCTTATAAGAATTTGGGCCAGATTCTGAATCATGTCAAGCATCACTGGAGTCGGTTTCTTAGTAATGATGCCAAACAAGTGAAAACGTGCTTTCAGTCTCAGTAGGAGGTTCTTCTTTGTCTACAGAGTCTTGTACAAGACACAGCATAGACCAGACTGTCAGAAAAAGCTCGACATACTGTGAATGAATATCTTCTGGAAAGGATCGATAAAAAGGAGCCATTTTTCTATGTTGCATTTCTTTGAAGGTTATCGGTTTGCTGACAGAAAGTGGGATCAGTGTCATACTGAATGCACCACCTCTTCCCTCAGTCTCTATGTAGTTGTCTGTAACTTACTCTTCTTCCAAACCCTATAAACTCATTACCTTGATCTTTTCACTTGAACTAGATGTGGGAGTTTCAGTACATCTTTGAGTTTCCATTTGAATATTGTTGCTATTTGTTTCTATGGAAAAAAATAATCCTTGCAATGAACATCATCATTGTTATCATTGTCATGATAATATAATTATGATAATAATCACCGTCTTGGCATAAAAAGCCAACCTTCAAGCCAACAATTTTTATGTTCCTGTATGTCTCGGGACATATACATATACATATATACATATATACATATATACATATATACATACATATATACATATATACATACATACATACATACATACATACATACATACATACATACATACATACATATATATATATATATATATATATATATATGCAGGTCTTGGCGTGTTTGGGTCTTTTCCTGTGTAAGATTGAGAGCATCTTGGCAATGTTTCAACGAGGTCCCACTTGCCATCTTCAGGCTGGTGCATTCGGCTTCGTGCTTGTGTGAGCAAAGCGTGATCGAAGCTGCCGTCTCCCTATATATACTGGTGGGGAGGTTGGCTGTGTTGTCATTTCTTGATTGGTTGATGGAGTTGATGTTTGCAGATTGGCTGGCTTTTTCGTAAGAACATATGTGGCTGAGGTATTGGCTGTGTGTCTCAGCCTCCTGTGTTGTAACGACCTGGGTAATGGGCTTTGTGATGACCGTCTGAGTTCTATTGTTTTGACATCCTGGGTCTTGTGCTGTAATCTCCTGGGTCATAATGACCTGGGTCATGGGCTGTATGATGACCTTCTGATATGAATTTCCAATATATACTCTATAAAAGAAGAGAAAATATAGCTTATGGAATGTTCTTATGGAATAGCTTATGGAATGTTCTCCTTATTTCTCAAAACTTTAAGATGAATAGAGTTTGATCCATCCTAAGCTTTCTTAATATTTATAAAAATAGAAAAAATGATTAGTTTTTTCATATTTATATTCTATAATTTTCTCTGTAGGATAGCAGAATCTTACTGAATTAACCAAACTTTTGATATATTTACCCAATATTTCCTACAGCATGGGACTAAATTTAATAATGTATTGCTAATGTTTAAAAAAATGAAATGGTAAAATTCTCCTTTTAGGTCGTAACTTCCCCCCCCCCCCTTTTTTTTTCTTTTTTCTTTTTAGCAAAGCAAAACTTAAAGGAACATCGTTAAATGTTCTTTAAACCCACTTGGCAATAAAGTACCCTATTCCATCCATCCTGTCTGGAGGAGGGGGGAAGGGAGAAGTGGGGGGAGGATGAGAGGGGAAGGAGGAATTTCTCAGCTTAAAGTAATCTGAATGCTCCATTAAAAGGAGAGGACAGCTAACAATGATGGAGGGAACTGGTGAATATCCTAGGAGAGCAAGTAAAGTTTCTGGGCTCCAATAATAAGACAACATGATGCTGAGTTCCACCACTCCCAAAGCCATGGCACCTGAAGATGAACAGGAAAAAGGAAGAGAAAAGTCACATTTTCCTTCTTGTCTTTACTCTAGCAGGACCAGGCCTACGCCCTAACACCCAAAGTATGTCTGCCACTTCCTGCTCAAGTTTTGCTATCTAATTAATGATGGCAGAGAAAAAGTAAGTAGTAGGTGGTAGTAGTTCTTATGCTGTTCTTTTGCTTAGTATTTCATATTTTAATATTAAAATGATATGAAAATTTCATTATATGCATAATGACCTCCTTCTACAAATCAGGCTGCAAATCAAATTTCCAACAAAATAGGTGACAAAATAATGGACTGGAGTGAAAGGATGGTAACTGGACTCACTGTACTACACTTGAAAATGTTGCTTCTTTTTTTATTATTTTCCAATTCTTGATCAATTGTTCTTGCTGCTGCTTTCTTAGAACTCTAATCTTTTGCCCACATATATGCAATAATATATGCTTTACAAATTCCATTATATTTGGCAATATAGCTTTCTCGTAACTCTAAGAAATCAGAATTCTTAACTGATATGAGACAAAAGTTCCTTCTTTGAGTGATGCAGCTACTCAGAAATAGTTGAGAGTGATTTCAGATGGTGATCATCTGGATTTATTAAGGGTGGCATTAAGCCTGGAAATCAGAACAGATTCCAGAGAAGAATATGTTAAGCCCAGCTATTCTTCTTTCTCTTTCCTGTTTCATTTAGACTTTAGATTTTTTTATAAGCAGCACTTTCACTTCTAACATCTATGTAGCAGAACTTTCAACATTGGTGGTCTAAATCAATGATCAATAGTGTAATAATCTAAAGTCATCCAGAGGGTCATTGCACATTATGTTAGCTTCCAAACAAATGTCCAGGCTTTAGTCTATAAATATCAGTCTCTTTCCTATCACATCCACAGCCTTAAATTGTTTTATAAATAAGTTGTTACACAATCACTCAGTTGGATCTCCAACAAAAGCACAAAGTCCAAAAATTTTTGCTTTCCGGCATAGTAAATTGAAGAAAGCTAAATGGATTATGAGAAGTGTTGGTTGATGGTCTCAATTTCTCTGGGTCCAAATAAAGTTATTATTCTACTTTAACTATTGGACTTGGAAGAAGCAGGTTTGGCAAAGGAAGAAGCCACATATGCCAGAACACTTGCTGATACTGAAGTTTGCAATCCTGAGATATTAATTAATCACTAAACATATTGTTATTTAGTGGAACATTAGAGTCACAAAAGCTAGAAAAGCACCTGCTTATCTCCCAGAGACTTAGCAAAGTTTGTTGATCAATCCCAAGACTTCAAATGGTAGGCAGAGCAATTAAGGGAAGTTTTGAAAATAGAAAATAATCTCATGAAGGAATTAGACATGTAGCATTTTCAACCCAGCTCAAGAGATATCACCACTTGCCTAGATTAGAAGTTATAAAAGTAGGAGAAGAAAGGGATGGAGGTGGAGATGGAGGTGGAAATGGAGAGAGGGGGAGGGGGAGAGAGGGAGGGAGGGAGGGAGAGAGAGAGAGAAAGAGAGGGAGGAGAGAGAGAGAGAAAGAGAAAGAGAGAGAACGTAACCTGGCTTAGATGTATAAAAATGGAAAGATGTGGTATGAAAATATGATAATGTCAAAAGAGACAAGCAGTAGATCTAGGTTCCTCAGAGAATAAGTTCTGAGTGTATATACAAACATTTAATTTTGTATTGGCTAAGTTTACAAAACCTAAGTCATAAATCACTCTGACTGAATTCACTTAATATTCCAAATCACATCCAAAAAAACCATAGTATGTCTTGGCATATTGTGTGAATCCAAGTAGTATCTAGCATGTTTAGCATACATAATATCTAAAATAAATTAGGACACCAGGAAGGAAAATTTAAGCATATAGAGTCTAATTTGTCTTTGGTAGAATTCCAAAATTCATAAATTGCACAAAATATTTAGGAGCCAGACAAATATTTGAAATTAGGAACAGGTTATTCTTGGAATTTAAGCAGTACAGCAGTAATGTGGAAAATAATCCATTAAAGAATAATAAATAAAGGATTAGAAGATAAGTATGGAAGAGAGAAAATGTTTAACAGGGGTATACAATCTTTGGCTTCATTTCAACAAAAGATCCTGCAAAGCATCCTCTCCCAAATGATTGCATTTGAAGTAACACAAACATTTTACTTCTAAGTGAAACAGCTGCATTATTTTGCTTGTATGTTTCCATTGGTTTTTGCAATATTTTGGGAAAAGGCCATCCAAATGCATCTTCTGGCTTACCCTGGTGCTTATCGTGATAAGTACATTGTGTCTTGCCCACTGTGCAAAGCTCTTTATTGTCATAAATCATAGCCATCCCACTCCAGCTTAGGACATTATTTTATATATAATCTTAATATACCACTTCCTCTTAAAATTTCAAAGTGATTTACATTAACATTCAAACAATTAAGAAAGAAACACTTTTAAAAAAAAATCAAACATTATATAGAGTATACAAGACAAATTGTCAATTACATAAAAAATGAAAAGCTGCAGCAGCAAGTTAAAATATTGCAGCAGTGTTAGTCCTGCAAGAATGCAATAGAAAACTAGTGCTGAAAAACTAAAAATGGTGCCTGGCACTCCCATCTTGAAAGAACATTCCAAAGGTAAAAGCTACCACCAAAAAACCCTGTTCTCCAATAAACATATTCACACAACATATGAAGATAATCCATTGTAGGAAGACATCTTCAAATATTTTGAAGATTTGGGAAGGGTGAATATAAAATGCCACCTGATCTTCAATTTTTTGCTCCGCCAACAGGATAGACACAGGGGTGGGCTGCTGGGGGTTCACAGGGAGAGCCCCTAGATAAGATTCTGTGCAGTTCGGAGAACCCCCAAATCCCACTCCTGGCTGGCCTGTCCCTCCCAGGAGTCCCCATGCAGCTCATTTTGGATGCAGGTAAGTGTAGGGCGCACGCAGAGGCTCAGGGAGGGCGGAAAACAGGCCTCCCGGAAGTTTGGGAAGGCCAGAAATGGGCCCGTTTCCAGCTTCCAGAGAGCCACAGGAGCCCGTGGAGGCTGTTTTCACCCTCCCAGAGGCTCGAGGAAAGCCTCCGGAGACCAGGGAGGGCAACTAACCACGCCCACCATGGCCACACCCACCCAGCAACCGGGCAGAGAACCTGTTGCTAAAATTTTTGAAGCCCACCCCTGGATGGATACCAATGCAGCCATTAAATTCAATGGGTGACTTTAAGCCTCTCGTATTGCCTTATCTACAGCAAGAGAGAGGAGAGATTTGCACATCTTCAAATGCTGTTGGATTCCAGGATTAATCAGTCTCAAACTCATGTGGGGGTGGGGGAGTGGAATATAAATATAATAAACAACTGGACCCTGCCACAAGGGAAACAAGAGGGTAGAACTTTGGAGGTAAACTCATACTACACTAAGCCAGGATTTCCTTAAACATGACATTGGCTAGATTCACACAGCCCATTAAGACACAAACCATATATTGGCTTAGCACTTAACACATCCAATTAAGTGTCAGATGTGGGTTTGGAGTTAACCCTCAGTTGCGTGCTGAAAGAATGGACAGCTATAGGAGGCACTAGGACCAGAGGAGGAATAGGATTGTCGGGGGAGGCTGCCTGAAGTTGTCTTTTGCCAGCAAGGGAGACTTCAGCACCGTCTCTGATCTCTTCTGGCTTTCTTTCTATCTTTCTCAGGCAGCAGGTGGTGCCTGGGAGGGAAAAGGTGAGACTGTTCAGCTAGCAAGGGAGGGGAAAACAAACCCCGGTGGAGAAAACGCCAGCGATAGAGAGAGCACGGTCCCAACCCCTTGGCTGGGCTTGATTCTCTCCCCCCCCCCCCACTCCACCCACAGCCCTGTCTTTGTGCCTGGGAGTTTTGCCCAATGAGAGTCCAAGGAGGTGTCCATCTCCCCAAGCCCACCCCTCCAGCGTGTCCTCCTCATCTTCATTCCCAGCAGAATACCGGTCCTTGGGGCTGCTCCGCAGACGCTGCTGCCAGTCCAGGCGACGGCCAGTCCATCTCAGGAGGCAATCAGCACGGCCAGCCCAGCAAGCGGCCGCCCGCCCTGGGGTTTAGGTTAGTTTGACTTGGCCTCCTTCCGAAGCCATGCCTAACGCAGCAGCCCTGGGAGAAGAGTCGTGACTCCCGACTTCAGGGATAACCTAAGAGCCGCCTCCGTTTGCTCTTCCCTACAACCTCCCCCCCCAACCCACCCCACCCAATTGGAGGCCCAGGAATCCGTCTTCTCCTCTTTGCGATCTGGGGCTTGTTCTCTCCTTCTCCGCTTCCCGCGAAAGAGAATTATGTTTGGCTCAAACCGTCTGGCAAGCTCCGCTAGGATTGCCAGCGCTCCCGAAGCCACCAGACGAGCGTCCCAGAGCAGACCCGTCCGCTCCCGCCTCGCTTTGCCTTTGCTGCTGACTCTGTTGATTCTCACGCCGCGGGTGGACTCATCGTGGTGGTAAGTCCGCTGTGGGGTGGGGGGTGGGGGAGCGGGAAGGGACGTCTGCCCGGAAACTTTCTCTCGCGTCTGGCTAGAAAGTGAGATGCGGCAGCTGACTGGTGGTGCTCAAGTGGGCTCAGATCCAGGGTGTTTTTGAGATGTCACAGCTGGTGATTTATTTATTTATTTATTTATTATTTATTTATTTATTTAAAAGGGGTTGCGCCTGATCATATGCAGAGCGCCTGTTTTCTGGGATGGATTCGGAAGATGGGAAGGATTCTCAATTGGTCCAGATCAATCTACGGGGCTGTGAGCTCCGGAGACCTGACCCCTTAAGAGGCAGGAGGTTCCTCTCCCTGGCAGAGTTGCTGGTGGGACTTGGCAGCTTCCAAAGTCCTCGGGAGATACGTGGACACGCTTCTTTTCCGAAATGCTTCGATCCGAGAGAAGCTGTCTATAAAACCGGGCGAACTTGGCGTAGAAAGCGGGCTGGGAATTAGGAAATGGACCAGATCAGAGATCTCGGAAAAGGGGATGCCAGCGAAGGGCTGTCAAACGTTCAGGCTTAGAAACAGCACGGAGTCGTGCCTCCCGGACATGGGCTGCGGTCCCTTCCTCTTCCATTATACCTGAGTTGGAGTTCGGGACTCGCGCAATGCTCTGAATTAGAAATTAACCAAAAGGATCGGCTTCGGGGGGGTCTCAGTAAACACACAAGACCTAAACTCGGTTATAACAAGCTACAAGTTCACCGTTTTCTTCGGCACACAAAACTGTTGGGACTCCACAGCAGTGGGTGATTATTATCGGGAGGATGGGACCCAGTGCCTTCTCTTCTGGGTCGCCTCCCGCGCTCCAAAGCCTCTGCTCGACAGCAAAGTCCAGGCCAGCCCCTGAGTGATGGAGCCCCGCAAGAACCCCGCATGGGTCCTCACCTGTGAAAAGGCCTGAAGGCCCCGAGTCGGCAGCATCTGTACCCCCGAAAAAAAATCCTTTTACTTTCGCCGGATCGCATCTCAGGTTTTCCTTACCAGAGAACATTCCTCTTACGGTCCTTCGAGACGGATTCAGGGGAAAAACAACCCCAATTCCTTCATCCGGGGATCAATTTCTAACTTGCCAATTGGTTTTTTTCCCGCCACTTTTCCTCAGAGCCACCTGCCTCGAGGCAGAGAAAGAGAGAGATCGAGTGGCTTCCACTTCGCGCTAAGCCGGGAAGGTGGCTTAGTACAGTGTTTCTCAACTTTGGCAACTTTAAAGATGTGTGGACTTCAACTCTAAGAATCCTGAATTCTGGGAGTTGAAGTCCACACATTTTCAAAGTTGCCAAGGTTGAGAAACACTGGCTTACTGGCTTTGCGGCGAATCCATTCCACACAGCCACGGAAAGTCGCACTGACCGTCCGGTTAACGGTTAACCTAATCCTGCTTTATCCAGCAGGGCTCTGGGTGCACTCCACACCCTGAACCATAATCGAAGTCAGGGTCTATCCGTGAATTAGACGTTTGGCTAAAAATGCGGTTGCCCACCTGAGGAGCACAGACTTTTCGCGGGGAAAATCACCGGGGAATAGGCCAAGAGGTTCAAGCGCGGGACGAAGGCAGCGCAATTGATAGCAATAGGCGGCCAAGCTGAGGCAGGCGAGCGTGGATCTCTTTGGCCTTTTTCTCCCTGAGGTGGTTTTCTGCTTCGAACTTTCTTCTCGCTGCCCCAGCCTGCCTGTGGTGGTCAAGGGGGGTGGGATTTGTAGCACACCTGGGCTTTTCCGCTCTCTTTTCTGCATAGGTATATTCCCTTTCCAGTGTTGAGGGAAGGGTGGCTCCCGAAACATCGTTTTTCTCAGCCCTCCTGGACCTCCGGGCCGGGCAGCTTCGGATATACCCAGAGTCGCTTTCGACGAAGAGGGCATCCCCTTCGAAGGGGCGGAACAGGCGCTCCAGGCCCCTCTGCCCAATTCGCGGGGCTGCCCAAATGCCACACCTCGGCCCGTCACGGGTTGGCGGCAGAAAGAGCGCTTCGGGGCAGAATCTGAAAAGTCTTGCGATTGGTTCCTCGGGAGCTGAGCGGGCGCTCACGGCTGTCCGTCTGCCTCACCCGGCTTCTCTGCTGCCTGGATGAGAGGCGCGGGAGTTGCCTTAGCTGAGGAAATGAATCGGCAATAATGGCTGAGGGCATAAGTGCAAGCTCCCCGTTGGAGGACTATGGCAGAAGCGGGAACTTGTGTGCAGGACGGCCTCTTCTCCCAGGGCTAGCTGGGAGCTTCTCTTCTCCCTTCCTCCCCACTCAGACCTTAGCATGGAATCACCTGGGCCGACCAGCGCTCTTTTGCCATCCATTCCTAAGGCTTCTTGCGATGACATTGGTCATTCTCTATAATGGTCAGACGGGCCGAACCTTCATGTTCCTTCGTCCAATGTCCCTAGAGAGGAGGCCTTTAAAAAAAAAAAAAGTTCACATTTCACATTCGGCTAATGTTTAAATGTACCGTAATTTTGGCTGCTTAGTTTGGACAACTGAACAGTACATTCAAACGTGCAGCAATTTATCTGCAAATCAACTGTAGATAAAGTTCTGTGAAACTTGCTAGACATTGTAACTGCAACTGTCAAGATGTTAGGCTTAGCTGTCCTGAACAGGTAAAAGGCTTGAGTGGAATGGTGGGAGAGATGGAATAATACTCTTCTTTTTGACTTACCAAATACCAGATAAGGGGGCTGGATGATGGAAGGCAAAGAAGACCTCTGTTTGCTTCCTTGGGATAGAAGCATTTAGCGCATATTTAGCAATAATTGAAAGTGGGAGTTCAATTTTTTAAAGCTTCATATGGAGCTTATTCCAACTGGATTGTAAATAACACTTGAACTACTATATATGTTCAGCTACCATTGATTGCATAGATGGATAGGTGTCTGATAATGCATCCCAAAGGGAGAAGGATGGTGATACATGTTAGCTTAGGGCATGGTAGAAAATTGAATGTAATTATTTTGTTACTCACTGTATCATGTGAACACCAAAATCATAAGCAAATTATGCTGAAGTCAACCATGAAAAAAGTGAGTCAGTACCTGTGTTTCATTGTTTTCTCTCAAAAATTTACTCTGGTTTATTCCCAGTAAACATTGCAGTTTAATCTCATTGCATGCAATGATATATCTTCCCAAGTAAGTTGGATCAGAGTTCATAAAGAGGTTTCTTTTCCCTTTTCAATTTCCATCTTTACAGAGGAGGGGAAGCATTTTGCTTACATACAAGCTTTCAATTTTAGAAATCCATTCCTAATCAAATCCATCTATGTGTGCTTTAGTTGTTGCCTGCGTTCTGAAAAGCAGATGATGTTAAGTCAGAGAATCTGAAGAACTTCATTTTTATCAATTAGTCATGGGTCTGGAGAAAAGGAGAGGGCAGAATCTAACTTAGAATAGTGATTCCACACTCCTTCCCTATAAATAGCAAGAGTAGAACTGTAGTGCCTTAAGTATTATTTTATTAGATGGTGACATGTTGCTCTTGTATTTATAAGTCCTTGTATTGTAAAGTCTTCACAGAGCAAAAAAGGTTGCATCTTTCTGCCATGTTGAAATCTAGGGAATTTGCTTCTTCAGTTTTGTGCTTAAACTTTATTCAGCAGGCCCAAAGTGGCAGTATCACTAACATCACAGTACCAACAGTAGGCAGAATATAGTTTCATTTGATTTGTCAAAACTTTGAGGAAAATACTAATAATTCTAAATGAATAGTTATGTATCTCAGTTTAAAAAAAATGTGTGGTAGATAAATTCTATGGGTTAGTTACAGAAGACTTAACTGGAAATGCTATCTTGTTATATAGTGCTTTATGTTTTGAAATGGTTATGCAAACAGGAAGAGAATGGTGACTTATAGAAAGTATTTTAGAATACATTAAAAACTAATTAATAAAAATAATAATCTTAAAATAGAATCTCTTTCTGGCATTTTCTTTTGGTGGAACATAAAAATGCAGGTTTATTTGAATTATTTCATTGAATTTACTTAGTATGAATCCTGTGTAAGTTGGAAAAATATTGCAACCTTAGTTATTAAATACCAGAATGTTTTGTCAGGAAGATCATATAGATTGATTAAATGAAAAGAACAAATTAGCAAATCAAAGAAATCTTCATTGTTATGTCAAGATTTACCATGTGCATAGATGTGTCTAAACCTCTTGGTATTTCTTCAAAATCTACCTTCATCAGCTTGTACTATTAATATATTAAAATTGCATAATTATTTAAAAAGTTCTGAAATTAGCAACATGTTTTTAATATTTCATGCCTATTCAGTAAATAAAAAGAAGCATGCAGGCAAACTGGAAGGTACCAGAGCTTCTGCTCTATTAAAAAATTTCTAGAATCAAAACTGATAAATAACTTGTTGTCTGGCATTATTACTTAGACTAAATAATAGAGAGATAAGCAAAGGATCAGAATTTTACTAAAACAACATCATATATTCAAGGCAGGCAATAAACATTTTAAAGATCTGCCTAAACATTGGCCACAAGCACTGTTTTAGGACTCTTTGGAGTAAATTAGAGCTATACTATGTGGCTTCCAAACATAATCTGTACAATAAACAAGCATGGTGTAAATAACTAAGTAGAGTTTACTTGCAGCCAAAAGTAAAATGAGCAACTACAAACTAGGAGACCATTTTAAAGCTAAAAGTCTTGAGCCTCATACAAACACATATGTTTGAGACTGTACAAACATCACACACCAACAGGAATGCAAATACATTTCCCCACCTCACATAAACTCTCTTTCACTCAGCATTTTAACTGAAACCACTGCTCCTAACGTATCCACATTTTCCCAGCCTGCATGAAAACAAAGATCAAATTTTCTTGAATATATATTTTACAGTGTTCAACTTTCCATAAAAGTGCGTAAAGTTGTATAATTACAATCACCATGACATGTACAGAATTGCCAAGATCCATGGTAATGATGATGTGATTAAACCACAAATTAGTATTATTATCTTTATTATGACAATGAGCTAGGGTTATAATTGAGTTGCAAAAAATTGGCTATCTAATGCTGTCCAATCACTTTGTAAGCAAAATAAGATTTAAATTGGCATCCTTCCAGATTAATATATTATATTCCAACCAGAAGGATAGTAGGATAAATAATCAGGAAGAACAAATGGAAAGGCCAAGTATCAAGCAGACTCAGAGAGATAATTTGGTTTAATTCTTAAGGCACCTGGTTAGAAACTAAGGAAATGTGAGTTTTAGTCCCACCTTAGGCATGAAAGCCAACTGGATGACTTTGGACCAGTCATCTTTCTTAGCCCAACCTATCTTACAGGGATGTTATGGGGAAAATAGGAAGAGGAAGTATTGTGTATGTTCACCACCTTAAGTTGTTTATAATAAGAATATAAGTAAACTAAAATATAAATAAAATAAAAAGGCTCAGATGAAGTGTGGTAAAAAATATAGGGTTGTTATTTACAGGAAGGAAATAATGTCCAGTGATCATCACAAAACTGAAGAGAGAACTAATAAGATTCACAGTCTGAAGGGGTAACAAAGACAGATAGAAAAAGGGAACAAACCTGCTATGCTTTTGGCTAGCTTTCTCTAAGCTAGCATGCCCTTCATTCTTTAGGACTGGAGAAGGCTGCTCTTGGCTACTGATATTGCCACACCTATCAGAGGAAGATACCCAGGGACAGATAAGACACCCTACTTTTATGCTAAATGGAAGAGAAAGATTACGACCAAAAGAGCGTATGGTTACAGTTTATTATCTTTATTGTTTTAGTTTTCTGATTGCTTTATTTAAAAAAAGTTGTTTTGAAAAGATAAGTGAATTCCCTAAATTATAAAGTTCATTTGGAATTTCAAAGTTCTTGATAACTTCAAATCATTTATCTCTGTCTGTCCATCCATCCATCCATCCAATCCCTAGAACTATTAACAATTCTGGTGGCAAACAGAGGAGGTGGGCAGGAGCATCACAATTATGACAGGTATATATGGCAGAATCTGAAGATTATATAGCTATAATTGGGGATATTGGATTCTCTGGTTTAGAGTGATCCTCCCTTGGGTCCAACTTATCAGTTTGTTAGTAGCATTGAAGTCCAGTTGCTGCTATTGAATGTCAGGTCAGCCTGCAATAAATATGCCTTTAACCACAATTGTGGATGAGGTGGCCAACTTGGCTTGAATTCCAAGACCTGTGCATTTTGGATCTGGTACCAGCCAAGACATCAAGGGAGGGCAGGGGAGGTGGGGTGGTAGTTGTCATTCATGAGTCACTATCGGCTTTCAGAGCCTCTGCTCTGCTGGTAACCAGTTGAAAGTTGAAAGTGAGGTTGCTGGTACAGTCCCTGTTACTCATCACCAACCCTGCCTGAGTTCCTGTATTCTGTTGCTGAAATTTAAGAGGTTCCTCCTGTCCCTTACATTTTCCCATCTGATTTACCTAACTACAAAAGAAAGGACAGGTGGAATAGGAGGATATATTCTTGATATAAACTGAGTTAGATTCTTTTTTTTATGGTGATGTTTTGAAAAGTCTTTGAAAACATAAATATTCTCCCAAACTTTTGTCATAGGGTAGTTACTCAATGCCTTAGGTTGTTTTGGCTTGTTTTATTTGGTTTCATTGTCTTTACCTTTATTATTCTTGATTTTAAAATGCAAGAGTCATTTAGAGATCCTGGTCCTAGTAGCAGGTTGCAGACAATGTAGACTGAATAAAATTTATAGATAATCCTGTATATGTGATGAATCCTATATAACAGTCTAGCAGCAGCTATCGTGCTTTTAAATTTTCATATACAATAAATTGCAGGCTTCCAGGGCACAAGGAGAGATATATTACATTTGTCTTTTCTTGGAATTATTTGAAATAGTTTTAAAATCACCTCCAGGTGCAGAGTTCATTTGGAGTCATTTAGAAATTAGCTAAATGCCAACTGTGAATATCTTCTTTTCCTATGTAGGCATATTGTTATAGAAAATTCACAAACAATTCTGGCTTCAGGGATTACCTTGACAGGATGATTTGGGAATGCTTTCAGTCTTATAAAAATAACTAATTCTAAGTAGGTTTAAAACTGTTATAGAATGAAGGAAGAAGAAACAAATGTACCCCTCACTGAAATTAAACCAGGTGATTCCAGTATGTGACCCTGCAGCAGCATCACTTCTGAACTGTAACTATTCATGAGTAAATTAACATTCCAAATAGTAGCAGGCTAAAATAGCCCCGTTTCTATAAAGGCTTAACAAAATAGTAAGAGTTTGATGCAGTAGACTACTACTGCTTTTATAGAATACTTTGTACTTCAGAATGCTATTTAAAATGGACATTGAAAGCTCAGAAAGCATTTAGTTGCTTTTCAGGGTTTCTCATGCAGATTGCAGAATGCATCGTGTCTTTCCTCCAGTTAGTCTAGGACTAGCAGCTATAAGCAACTGAATGATTCAGTTACCCAGAACTCCACTGCTATAATATTAACATGTTGCCCTTTCCAAGTCAATGGACAGGGAAACTAAGAAAAATGTGACCCATTGCCTAGCAATTGATGAGTGTTTTCTCCAGTTCTATGGTCCCCATGTCAACTTTGGTCATCTGCCAAGGGGCTAAAAAACAGTCAAAACCAACACGAAGTTGGACATTTAAAAAAAAACCCAAAGAAGCTTTTACTAAATTGAGTAAATGAAATGAGTTATTTTAAAATAACTATTTATTAACACATTCCTTACTCATGTTTATTGTGCAATGTGGGGAAAAGCACTTTAAGATTTCCTGAGCATTCTATTACCAGGGTTCAGAGGCAGAATGATTTCAGTTTCACCACCATCACTATTTTCTTCCCACAACATGTTGTTGTCCAGTTTGGTCTAATGGAAGACTGTGGGTTATAGCCCCACCTTAGGCATGAAAGACAGCTGAGTGACTTTGGGTCAGTCACCCTCTCTAAACCCAACTCACCTCACAGGGTTGTTGTAGTAAGGAAAATAGGAGAAGGAAGGGGTCTGAATATATTCATTGCCTTGAGTTGTTCATAAAAATAATAAAGGCAGGATACAAATAAATAAATAAACAAAAATTAAAAATGGCCCAATAAACAAAAAGATGTGGAGAAAGTCCTGGAAAAAGACAATTGGGATCATATTGTAATTAACTTTTCTGTATCTCATGAAAAATATCAATCCATTTCTTTATTTTATGAAATGTATTGACTGCCCATCTTACCACAAGGAACTTGGTATGGTTTACCATATCAATTTAATCATTTGAAGTACTGAGGCAAATTCTGAATGGGGTCCCTTCCTCTGCCAAGACAATTATTTTCCCTTGAAAATGCCTTGATTACTATAAGATTACCATTTCAAGCACTTACTTTATGGGGATTTCAGTATAGATAGTGGATCACTTCACAAGTCAAACTAAACCATAATAGAGTTTCCTTGGTTTTGATTTCATGTATTGAGTGAAGCCAGCTGCTTGTGATTTATTCAGTATGGTTAAACAACTGTGGTATGATGTGTGAACTCAGCCAATGTGTTTGGTATCAAAGTGACATGATCAGACAACATAGCAAAATTATTAGAAGCAAGATGAAACCATTGTGCTTCAGGTGACAAATTCTGGGAAGGGAGAATTATCCTGCCTCTAATCTTGTGGTCTTGAGCCCAAAGTAACACTATTAATCTCAACATACACAATCTGCATTTGAGGGTCTTAATGATCAACCAAGTAATGCAAAGTGGTCTTGTAGGAATTCTGGTTCCAAATTGTTTAATGCCTTCTATGTCAACAGCAAAGCCATGAATTTGGTTTGATAGCTAAAAATTACAAGGGGTTTCTGAGTTTTGCAGATGTGATCTTCTTAGCATAATGCATTAAAAAATAACTCATTTCATATGTGAGATATTTAACTAGCTTTAAGTCTCTAAATAACTTCCTGCCAACCTGTTTAACCACCCATTAGAAAAAATCCTATATATCCTCTTGGACTTTACTAATACTAAATCAGTGGATAAAGCTGAAATGTATCAACATTTCACTATGATGTGATTATATGTTTAACATTTCTGCTACAGAACACTATGAGTGGTGGGTCAGAATATAGATCACAAAATACCACAGACAGTCATTCTCTGTTCTAACTCTGGCAAAGAGCAATACCACTGACATTTTAAAAAGTATGTATATGTAAAATTAGTCTTATCCAACACTAGATTAGCAGAATGTGGGAGGATAAGAAGAAAGGAATTTTGGTACATGGAAGCAATTAATTGTATTAGTAAGGCATTCTTGATTTTACTGAAAGGTTACTTAAAACAGGATTGACTCAGTGTAGGCTGATTTCAGCTATGATAGTACTGTAACAGGATTGTGCAATCACACCATACCACATCACATACTGACCATCCTGCATTGGCAAACACACTTAGTTCTACAACCAGAAACAAAACAATTCACAAAAGAGATAGATATCCCATTAAAGATACTTTTTTATATTTAATAAACCATATAGGTCTTCCAAGTGCAGTAATCTATTTGTAATTCAGGAAGACAAACCATCATGATTATTACCACCAACCACAAGTTGATGGCTTGGAAAAAGATTTCCTCCCATATCCAAATTAAAAAGTTTTGTTTTCCATTTTTAAAATGTTTACACTAAAAATCGACTTAGCTGCATTTGTTTTTATTGAGGTTTCAGCGAGATTCTGAAAATGCAACAAGAATCATAAATAATCTTCTGACTCCAAGTTTAAGAATATTTCTTTAATTGTATCTAGCTGCGCATAGCTGGCAACTTAGACATGCCTTTTACGGGGCCAAAGAGATCATTCTGTGATGATTAATGATTTCTTAATGGGTCAGTGCTAAGCTTATGACAAATACCTTCTCCAGAATTATATTTTTTTTCTTTTTTTGTAGATTCAATGAGCTAATTCCAACTGTCAGATCTGACTCTAACTCTAGATAGAAGTCATTAGTAACTAACAATATTTTGACTATTCTTCCAAAACCTTGAGACCTTCACTGTGATAGCAATGCTGTGTGCACTACTGGTTTATCATGATAATCTAAACTCACTTTTCACTCTCAAGTATGAGGGAAGTTAACATCCTTCAATACCAATATTGAAGTAAGATCAAAATGGAAATTAAATTTGCTTCTGCATGTGAAGAAGGATGAGATACTACATTGTCCTTGGCTTCTGAATACAGTGAACTGCACTGCTATATATTCCTGGAGATGGCTTTGAATCTAAGCTTGTTATGAAACTTTTTGCCATGGTTTCTTACCATAACTATAGACTTCTGGTTTTGTTCTATGAAAAGAACAGAGAACTGCATAGTATTAAAATGTTCAATTCACAATTACTCAGAAATAACATGTATGGAATGGAAGTCTGAATTGTGGAAGATTCCTGCCACAAGTGTCACTTTTTGCTGTAGTATAGGTGAATATAGACTCAAGATTGCATGTGGCCCTAATAGCCTTACCCTCCAAAGGTTCCTATTGAATTGTAATTTTTGATGTGTCATAAGAGGTACATTATTAAACTTAAGTAGAATAAAAGTTAAACCTATGTGAAGCAAACATAGTCATTTTAAAAAACTATTCTAATTTTAATTAGACTTGAATGTAATCACATTTATTTTCCCTCTTTGGAGTGAAGCCTTCTCTGAAAAACCAAGGGTGGCCCTCAACCTGACTGATGCATCTCTATCCAAGAGTATGCCATTAACTCTGCTGCTCTCTGGGACAAAGAACGTGGGCTTCCTGAGTGTAGAAAAATGCAGCATATGAATTATCTGCTTTCTTACTGCCACTTTCATTGAAGCATATTTGACTTACTTCCTTTTATTCTGTTGTTCATTCTTAAACCAGCAGAACTGCATAAATGATATTACAAAGTTTTGAGATGAGGAGGAGGATCCCAAAACTCCTTACTGTCCCATAAACTGGAATAGATAACAAGTACTTTGGGTGGTTGAATGGCTGAAATCTTTTGAGATTCTGACTACTCATCTAATAGGAACATGTGTGCTTTCCAGGAATCTATGCTTGCTGAGGTTTAAAATGAAACGTATGTTGCTGAGTAAATAGATGTGGCTGTGGCTGATTGTTTTGTTTATGTAAGAGGCAATTTAGGATTCCCTCTGTTTATTGGAAGAAGACCCAGAAGATTCTTACAACAAAAAAATTCTTTAAAAACCCAACAACTGTGGTGACATGTGACAATTTTCTTCTGTTATCTTAAGGGTTGCATTAAGGGCAGCCTGCATTAAGGGACCCTACAAAAGTTCTTGGCTATCCAGTCTATCCAGATTTGTATTGATAATAGCTTCACTCATGGAAAAAGGAAAGGAAAGGAAAAATGAAGCATTTCCCTTATCTAGATCTATCTAATGTAGATTTCTTTATGAAGTGCTAAGCAGACAGGGAAAAAGAAGAGCAATTGTTTTGAAATAACTTTTAAGTGCTTCCCTGAAATTCCCTGCAATTGTTTTGAAATAACTTCTAAGTGCTTCTCTGTAATCTCAAAATCAAACTTCACAATGCAATAAATGTGTTGTGTTAAACATCTATTTTTTATTGATTTAAAATAGAAATCATGGCAGGGAGAAGATTACAACTCAGACTCTGGTATGCAAATTAACCCTTTCATGCACGTAGCAATCCTGTTTAAAATTGCAACTAGAATTTTCACTCGAAGGAGGCACAATTTTCATTTGGGATGAAGTTTAACCAATCTTTCCTGTGCATTAGAATCTGAATTCTTATCCTTTTCCCCCATGGCTGCTATATAGAGCAGAGAAATTAGATAGGTTAAATGCAAACAGTATTTCATGTCTAATTCGGCATTCAAAACCATGTATAAAGCCCCAGTTCTGCTATTCAGCTGCAAATAATCATTCCTGTATAATGCTGGATATGTTTTCTATATTTTTTGTACCTCTGGGTTTCATACATTATATTTAGATTAAGTGAAGAATGTACTACAGCATTATAAAACTGAGTTACCTCTAATAATGTTTTTTTCCATATCAGGTCTTCTTTCTATACTTTCAGCCATTTAATTCCTTGCCAGTGGTATGGAATGGGAATGAGATATCATGTAGAATGAAAACATCAGGAACAGGATTCAGATAATAACATTATCACCATATTATAAAAAATATGTTGAGACTTTGGAAAGAGTGCAGAAAAGAACAACAAAGATTATATGAAATAAAAAGAACAACAAAGATTATATGAAATAATATTTCTTCTTTCTCTACTTTCAGCCATTTAATTTAGCTGGAGGTTAAACCATAAGGAGCAAATTGCAGCAATTGAGTATGTCTAGTCTAGTGAAAAGAAGGACTGTGGATGACATGATAGCAACATTTCAATATTTGAGGGATTGCCTCTAAGAAGAAGGAGTGGGGGCAACCTCTTTTCCTAAGCACCAGAAAGCAAGACAACAATGGGTGGAAACTAATCAAGGAGAGAACCAACCTGGAATTAAGGAGAAATTTTCTAACAGTGAGGACAATTAACCAGTGGAACAGAAGTTGCCTTCAGAAGTTGTGGATGCTCCATCACTGGATAGCCAGTTGTCTGGAATGGTATAGGGTTTCCTGCTTGAGCAGGGCCTAGAAAACCTCCAAGGTCCCTTCCATCTTGGTTATTCTGTTACTCTGCTAAATTGCTCTATGCAGATGGAAGTGAATATTAGTGGATATACAACTATGTTAATATTATTTTCTAAGTGGCATTTTCCTTTAAGGAATACATTTGAGATCAAGGTGTCAATTTTTTTTGTTTTTGCCTTTTTAGGGACAAAGACTATATCTTTTGAACAGCTGCATCTAAGAAGAAATTAATAGATTAATATATTGCTTATTAATTGTAAGGAAGGAGCAATGGGGAAAGCTTTCCTGCTGATTTCTACCTCTTACTGGTTGTTAAAGGGCAAACAATTAATTCATAACAATGTGTCAGATTCTAATTTGAGTATCAAAAGAATACAAGAAAAAGATTTATATTTAGCAGGGATAAACAAGTGGGCATCACCAGTGAGCATATTCAAGCTTTTCAGTTTACAGCTGCTATAAAAGAGTGTATTATGCAGTCATAAAATGGTTGCTGTGGCAGGTGTGGTAAGATTGCTACCCAGAGAGTTTTTTCCATCACAGTTTTTTCCTAAAGGCAGCTCTTTTGTTCTTTATAATCTGTAACTGCCAACAATTATTATTTCTTCTGTAGAGTACTGTTTGTTCTATTTAAAAAAGGAGGAAACTTGAAACCTGATACATGGTGGAATATCAACTTTCTATCTTATTATTTTGAGAGGGATTGAGGGAGGGAGGGAGGGAGGGAAGGAAGGAAGGAAGGAGGGAAGGAAGGAAGGAAGGAAGGAAGGAAGGAAGGAAGGAAGGAAGGAAGGAAGGAAGGAAGGAAGGAAGGGTCTACAGTATATCTTTTGGCTCCCTGGTCTGTGTTAACTCTCCAACTACCCAACTTGTTTCAAACTGGAAATGGTCCAACTCAAAGTTCTATTCTGTATTTCCATTTCAGAAAAACTCAGCTCTATTCCCATCAGAAAAAAAAAAAAATCACAGTTCTCAAAGTTCCCAGAAATGCTTTGCTGAGTTACAGTCCCATTTTTCCTCACTTTCTCCAATAACTCCTTATGCCCCCCAATTAATGGTTGAGTACATAAAAAACAAAAGGTGAATATTGGGGGAGAAAAAAAGGGAGGGAGATGTACAAGAGGTATTTCTATCATTAGGGCTAGACCTGCACATGGTATGTGACTTTGCTTACGAGGACAAAAATAAGAAAACGACTAACATGATCATTTAAAAAAAAATAGTGAAGTATTTCCAAAAGATAGCAATAAAGGAGAATATTTGTAGTTCAGGATTGAAATGAGGGCTCCTTGCTTTTCTCTGAGCTTGCTTCTTTTCTTACAGATATTTCATTACCCAAACTAGGTAACATCATCAGTGCAAGTAAGGAGTGGGGTTTGCTCTCAGTTTATGTTCTAATAGTAGCTTGCCCTGTCATTGTTGTTCCATGAGAGATAAATAAATAAAAGGACTAAGTAAAAGTACGCAGGTAGTCCTCAACTTACAACCATTCATTTAGTGACCATTAAAAGTTACAACAGCACTAAAAAAGAAGTGCCTTATGACCATTTTTCACACAACCATTGCAGCATCCCCATGGTTACATGATCAAAATTCAGACGCTTGGCAACTGACTCATACTTATGACCATTACGGTGTCCCAGGGTCATGCGATCCCCTTTTGCGACCTTCTGACTAGCAAAGTCAATGGGGAAGTCAGATTCACTTAACAACTATGGTATGTTACTAACTTAACAACTGCAGTGATTTACTTAATAGCTGTGACAAGAAAGTTCATAAAATGGGAAAAAATTCACAAATGTCTCACTCAGCAACAGAAATTTTGGGCTCACTTGTGGTCATAAGTCGAGGACTATCTGTAATTAAAACATTGTCTTTAAACAAAGGATTTCAATAACTCTGGTAGAAGGAAAGAAGGTTCGCTGGGAAACAAATGATGTAAGAATAGGATGACTGAGTTAGTCATTCATAAGAGAGAATTCTGCCTCACACAGATGCATTCAAGTAGAAAGTCCAGTAGAGACTGAGATGTAATTGTAAGTAAAGAAAATATAATTTACACACCCGGCCCAAGATTGGGTTAACTTGTAAAATAATCCAAGTGCCACTCCAATTTCCCACTCCTAATGCCTCCTTGAGCAAAATGTTTTGTATTAGTATGATTTTTCTTTCTTTTTGTACCTTTGACTCTGCCTTGACTTTTGAAAACTACCAGGACAAATCATAATAGGTTTGTTTGTAAAATTTCAGAAGGGGTTTGCCATTCCTCCTTCCTAGGGCTGAAAAAAAGTGGCTGGCTGAGGGTGACATGCAGTCTCTCAGTTTCTACCCTGGTGCCTTAAACACTACACTGGCCCTACTTAACTAAACACTTTTAATTTTCCCACCATATTGGTTCCATCTTTGACAGTACATCTGTGCATCAGAGGTGGGATTTTACAAAATATTTTGAGTTTGGGATATAGTAAGTTAGAAATTTCACATGAAATGAATAAAAAGTACTTTTTGGACTTAGTTGAAGCACAAGCTACATGTTGAACCAAATGGGCCAGACAAAACTTACCCTTGTAATCTTGTTTCTTGCATATACCTTTGACATTTACAGACAAGTAAAAAGATTACTTTTTAAGATTACTTTTTAAGGTAATCTTTACCTTAGAAAGTTGGGGTACAGACAAAAATGGCACAAATACAGCTTGTGGAATGACATATAATCAGGAGAAGAATATACTGAAAAGAAAGGTAATTGATATGAGTAAGCAGGAAGATTCAAAGTCTTCGGGTTTGGTAGTTGTTTCATACACATCTCATACTGTAAATGGCCAATACAAATAACATTCCCACTTCCAAAGCATCATGATGTTCTCACTCTTATCTTACAAAGCATAAACTGACTCTCTATCAAAATGGAGCTCATCTATGTGAACAGTATTAGATATAAAGTATATCCCTCATGGCTGGTGAAGGTTTCCCATGTGGCTGGATTCTGACAGTGGTGAATTCTTCCTTGAAAGAGGGAATGATCCCTCCACCTCTTAGGGAAATAGGGTTTGTTTCCTTCTCAAGAAATTACTGAACAATTGTTATGCTTTCCTCTCAATGAAGTGGATTATGTGGATCCCTTTCAATTCAGTTTCAACCCTGGGCCTAGGACTGAAACAACATTGGTCATGCTTTGACTTCTGATGGAAGTAGGATGACAAGTAGGCAATGCATCCATCCTTGTTCTTAATTTTTCAGCTGTCTCTGGTATCATCAACCATGATATCCTTCTGAGTCGGCTTGGAGTTGAGAGTGTGTGGCAACTCTAATTTTCTAGTACTCCTTCTTGCTCTGAGGCCAGTTCCAATAGGTGTTAATGGGAAGGTGAGAATGCTTTTCAGGGTTCTGCACGGTTTGGTACTCTCTTCTCTCCTGTTTAATCCAATAAAGGAGAATATTTGTAGCTCAAGGTTAAAATGAGGGATCCTTTGTGCTCTCTTAGCTTGCTTGTTTCCTTGCAGATGTTTCATTACCCAAACTAGGTAACATCATCAGTGTTAGTCCTTTTTCACCCACTTTCTTGAGCTATTTTCCATCCAGTCGTACAGTTGATTGGAGATTTGTATTTGACACTGGTAGGTAGGACATGCTGTTGTAAGCATTCATACAGGAAGAAAAGTTGTTCTTTGCTGGAAGTGTGACAGCAGGCAATTTTTTCCATTTGTGTGCTGTCTAGCAATGATGATGTTACTTAGTTTGGATAATGAAACATCAAAATGAAAACAATCAAGCTTATAGAGCAATGACTTCAGTCATTGTTTAATATCTACATGAAGGTGCTGGGCAAGACCTTCTATCATCACTGAGCAAAATAACATCAACACATTGATGTTTCCTAGCTTTACATCTACATCCCCAGCAAACTAAGCAATGTTGTTGTATCCTGTCTTGGTCTCTGAAAGTTGTGGAGTGTTGGATAGGGAACAACAGACTTCAGCTCGACTCTGGGAATTTTTCTTTTTTAATAAAGAGTTTTAACAAAACAATTAAAACATCTTATTTGAGTACAGCATGGTTCCGGGTTATCACATTTCCATACAGACACAATTTCATATACATATTCATCTTATGTATTCAACTTCATATCTTATTTTTTTTCCAACTTCTCACTATTTCTCCCTTTACTTCTCTTAATTTTCTTTTATAGTTATCTCATTTTCTTCTTATTCAATTGTATTTCTTTTACCTAAATTTCTATATCTTTTTATTCATTATACTTATACTTTGTTTACAATTTCATATGTTCTCTTCCAGCATTCTTAAAAAGCAAAATTCCCCCTATGATTGCCAATCGGAGTGCAACACCTTTAAGTCTTATTGTTATTATCATATGAAATCTCATTAAACATTAAATGTGTGCATTCTAAAAATATAACATTCAAATTTCTAATATCTATTTTATATCATGTAAATCTCATCATTCAGACTCTGCTTGGTACTTCCCCTTGAAAATGTAAAAAGAAAAATTCTAAAAACTTAGCAAAAACAATATATATAGTTCTGATGATGATGATGATCAGGCTTTAGAAGCCTGATGATGGCAGATGAGATTCTGCCGAAACGTTGCTACAACTTTAAAAGCACAACTATAATGATGTGGGAAAATACCCGAACAAAGCTGAATACCATACATGTAAGTACCCACGAAAACTTAAGAAAACATATATACATATACATATACATATACATACATATACATATATATACACACACACACACACACACACACACACACACACACACACACACATATATATATATATATATATATATATATATATATATATATATAATATATATATATAAAACATTAGTAAACAAAATAGTTATTCAAATTCATTGTAGTACTGGTATGAGCTTTGTAAATCTTTCATATTTCTTTTTAATATTTATCAATCTTTGAGAACAATTGAAATGTTTCCTTCCCTTCTTCATTATTATGTTAATTATTAATAAACATACCATTGGATAGTCATAGTTTTATCTTATAAATTATTTACTATTAATAAGCAAAATAATTATTTAAATTCATTCTAATAACTGGTATAAATTTCCTTATAAATCTTTCACATTTCTTTTCAATATTTTATCAATCTTTAGAAACAATTACAATGTTTCCCTCCCTTCTTTATTATTGCACTAATTATAAATAAACATACCATTACATAACAATACAGTTTTATCTCATAGATTATTTACTTATTTCATTTCTACCTCATTACAATATTCTACTGTCACAACACTATCTTTTGTACCTTTGCAGAATCCTTACTTTTAACTTAATTTAGCCATTGTCTCTGTGTTTTCTAACTGAGCAAATACCTTTAAACCTAGAACATTTCCCCTTTTTCTTTATTTCCTGCTGTTGTCCCTCATAAGTTCTTTCCCTCTATCTCCCCCCCACCCAGCTTTTCTCATCCCTTTTTTAATACCCTCTCTCTCTAATTTTCCCTTCTGTAGTTTTCTTTTCTGCTTCTCCTTGCTGTTATACTTCTTTTTCAGACTATTTTTCTTTTTGGCTGTTCCCTTTGATCTCAAACTTTTAGCTCCTTTCCCCCTTTTTACCACATTTTGCATTATTTGATCATTGAAAATGGCTTCTTCTTTGTCCCGCCCTTCTTCTTGCTCTTGAAGCTTTTCCTTTTGCTTTTCATAGTTCAGGATCTCCATTTCAAAAAATTCAAATACGAAGCCAAAGGATCTTCCTCCCCTTTCTGCATCTTCTTTCTGTTCTCATCTTCTGACTCATCTTCAATTCCTCCAGGAGTGATGCCATTTTAAACACTTTTGAACAACCACCTGATTGAGTTTAAGTAAGAACAGAAAAAGAAAAAGAAATTAATGCCAAAAACTTTTTTTTAAATCACCAAATGATCCCAGACTGTTCCTTCTTATTTATTTCCTTTACTTTTCCTTTCCGTGGGTTACTGTATCTTCTAATAAGATTTCAGTTACAATGTATCCTTGGGAGTCTTTTCAAAGTTTCACTGTTAATCCTCTTTATTTTTCCAGGTGACACTCCTTTTTTCCATTCTTCCAAGTCCCACCCTTTTGCCTCCACTCTTCTCCTTTTTAGGGCTTTAAAATGACCAAGAAAAAAATCTTTATTCTCCTTTTGACACTTAGATTTCAGCTTAAGGTTGCCTATTAGTGTCAAAATAGATTCATATAAATTTCTTTGCATACCATTTGTAATTGTCAATATAAGCAGAGCCTCCTGATCCAGGAAAGGGTGAAAGAAGATTTGTAAGCGGCGAAGGAGAGAGAAAAGGAGGTTAAAAACCCTTTTTTAACCTCCTTTTCTCTCTCCTTCGCCGCTTACAAATCTTCTTTCAGAAGTATCCCTCTAAGTACTTTTAGATTCAGGGTACCTTGCTTAGATGTTCTCTGTTGTTTAGCCCGGTCTGTCCTGCTTTCCTCTTTGTCTTCCTCTTGCACAATCTTATCCAGTCGGGTTCTTCTTTGAGGTGGCCATTTCTGACCACTGCTGCAACGGCCTTCAGGAAAGGGAGTTTAGACCAGCCAAGGAGGAGAGATGCAGCTCCCCTCCACTAGGCTAGCAATCTTCCCCCTCTTCACCACCTCTACGGGGTGGCTTCAGCCCCAAATTGAAAGGATCGGGGCACTCCAGCTGCAAGCACAGATCGAAAATGCACACGATTTCGGATTTCGGTCTGTTGCTGAAGAAACCCAAACCGGAAGTCCAATTCTGGCAAAATTGAGTGGGTTTGGGTTTGGGTTTGGGGACTACCAGGGATTTATCATTTTTTGGTTATGAATGGGGTAGCTCTGCCTCAGATAGACTGTGTGTGGAATCTGGGACTCTTGCTTAAAGAGTAGGCAAAAACCCTGACCAGGAGGGCCTTTGTACAATTTCATGTTGTGCACCAGCTGTACCCTTTCCTGGATCAGGAGGCTCTGCTTTCTGTCCCTCATGTGTAGGTTGCCTCCTGAATGGATCACTTAATGTGCACTAATGGGACTGGACTTGATAAGAATTTAGAGTCTGCATCTGGTCTAAAATTCAGCAATGTGGGCAGTTATATGCACTCTTTGAGTTGTATTGACTTCCAGCATGCTTCCAGATGCAATTAAAGTGCTGGTAATGATCTATAAAGCTCTACATCTCTTTCCATTTACATCTACCCATCCCATCAGGTCCAAAAGGAGAAGCATGTTATGGGCCCTGTCCGCTAAGGAATAACAGTGTCATCATGCTGGGGACTCTAGTAGTAGAGCCTTTTCAGTAGTTGGACTGAATGGGATGTATGATTGTATTCGCTGCTATGACTATGTTTTGTGTTTAACTGAGCTTTTAGTAATGGTTTTAATATGGTTGTATATTTATTGCATTTATTTATTTATGTTGCAATTTATGTCCAATATTCTATGATAACTTTATCATGCACATGTCATGACAGTTTGAATTGATGCATCTGACAGGAATGTAGCCATTCTGAGTTCTACCAATCAATTTCTTTCCTGGTTCAGACTATTTGGCTAAATAACCATTCTATAGCCAACATCTTTGTCAAATGAAAGCTGTAAATGCTAGGCTATTTGCTGAGATGCAAGATTCATGATGTGTGTGTAATGTTTATTTTGAATTCAACCCTGAAACCACTCAATAATGAGTCCAGTCCAAAAACAAAAATAGTTATAAAGAACAGAGAACATTTCTGGGCATTATTATTTTTTTAAAAAATATTTGACTAATTAAAGCCATGAATGACAATACTTCCAGCTGTTTTCCCTTCCCTCCCCTTTTCCCATCCCATTTTATTCCCGGCAAACAGGTATTTCAGACACCTACAACATTTAGTATAAATAGTAACAAAACAAAGTCATATGCATGTATGATATAGAAATTTCTCCCAAACCATTTCACTTCATTAAGAACATCCAACTGCTTAAACAGTATTTAGCTGGAGCAACAGGGATTCAGCTGAACATGCTGATCCTATTGTTCCATTGGGGTTTGCAGAGCACAGAATGTTGGAAAGAAATTGTGTGAAGAACCCAGAATTCTGTCCATCAATAACACTTTGAAATCAGGAAGGGACCAAATGCATCTTATAAGAGGGACAGTTTGGCAGTACCTCTAAATATTGTGGTCTTCTCTGCTCTTATGCCTCCATTCCTTTCTTAGCAGTTTCATCATTCTGAGGAGAGCTATTGAGGGATTAAAAGAAATTCCAGAAGCTGTGCCTTTTGTGCTTTTCCTATCTTATTTTATTTTTTTAAAATAAAATAAAATAGTTCTATAAGCATAGTTCCTTATAGTTATGAGGTGTGGTTTTCTTTGATGCAATACAAGCATTGCTTACATGATTGGTTTGGGAAAAGTCTTCAGAGTTTGGAGCAGTTTCAAAAGGAGTGCTTGAATCTGTGTTTGAGCAAGGGCTCTATAGTTCTCTAAAACTCTTACCCTTGGGTAAGTATCATCAACCAGAAGCTTTCACAGATGACTTTAATCAGAAAATTCATAAGGGACCACTTTTTTATATAAATTGACCCCAGAGGATTATGGTAATCATTAAAAAAGAACTTTTCAATTTATCATTTTCTATTCATTCTTATTCATGGTCGCTGTCTCTAATTCTTCATATTTTCTTCAGCTCCTACCGCAATTATTCTTCACCCCCTCAAATTTCATGTTTTATTTTACTTTCTTAAATTATTAATTTATAAGACTCCTGACTCCAAAATGACTCTGGGCAGCTTACAATTGGGTAAGTATCATCAACCACAAGTTTTCACTGATGATTTTAATCAGAAAATTCATAAGGGATCACTTTTTTATATAAATTGACCCCAGAGGATTATGGTAATCATTAAAAAAGAACTTTTCAATTTATCATTTTCTATTCATTCTTATACATGGTCGCTGTCTCTAATTCTTCACATTTTCTTCAGCTCCTACCGCAATTATTCTTCACCCCCTCAAATTTCATGTTTTATTTTACTTTCTTAAATTATTAATTTATAAGACTCCTGACTCCAAAATGACTCTGGGCAGCTTACAATTAAGAATATAAATATATAGCGAAGGAGATTATTAGATGCATGATAGACAGAATGGGGGGTGGAATGGGGAGAACTAAAACAAAAAGAGGGACAGAGGGAGAATTCAAAACAAAACAAGCAAAAGAACAAAAATTGGCCTGAAAAGTTATGTTTTCCCTCATAACGGAGAGACCATCCGTGTCTTCAGTAGTTTCCTGAATAGGAAAGTGTGAGAGCTGTACAAATCTTTTTGGGGAGGGAGGAGAGATCATTCCAGAAAGCAGGAATTGTAAAAGACTAGGCATGCTTTCTATTCTTTCAGTTCCCTTTCTATTTGGTCTGTTTTGTCCTCCTGTCTCCATTTTTAGATTTGTTCTTTCTTGCCAAAATTAGGAGTACGGGTCACCTACTTTCTCTGACAATCACATACTGAGAGATGTTTGGATGCATTAGCAGCAAGGCAAAGAGAAGCCAGCTCCATCAGAACTTTCTGAATGCAAGGGAAAAGGCTAGGAAAGTGAGGAACCCACATGATATTCTCCATTCCAACTCCTGCTTTTGATTGACTTGGTTTCTTACACAGGAATTTAAAATGTTGATAATCCATGGATACTAGAATTCCTCCAATGGCCCTGATCAATTTATATCAATTTATATATATATATATATATATATATATATATATATATATATATATATATATATATATATATATATATATATATATTATTCTTAAGTTTTTGCGGGTAATTACATGTATGGTATTCAGCTTTGTTCGGGTATTTTCCCACATCATTATAGTTGTGCTTTTAAAGTTGTAGCAAACGTTTCGGCAGAATCTCATCTGCCATCATCAGGCTTCTGTATTGTGTTCGTCTGTGAGTCAGACTTTTACAGTTGTTTCAGTTTTAAATTTGGGGCTAGCCTACTGCTGTGCCAGAATGGTTTTTTCTTCATCCTGATTGGTTGGGAGTCTTGGTCTGTGTGTTTATTGGTCTTGGAGTTTGCTGTGTTCTACTTGATTGGTGTTTCTAATATCTTCTGTCTGTTTTGTGGCTTTTTTTATGTCTTGATTGGCTGGCAACATTGTGTTCCTGTATTGGAGGCTTTTACTGCAGCTTGGCTCCGAGTAAATGGATGGCTATCATTTGTTAGGAAGCTAGGTTTCATCTGGGTGCCTGGTTGGGGTGTGTTTGAGCTGGAGGTATCAGGGGGGATCTGTTTGTGCCCAGGTGTTTGCCTGGCTAGTGGTGTGGAGATTTTTTTGTTTGTGAGTGCAGGCTTCCAAATAATTGACAGTCTGGTGGAATCATCTCTTCTATTCATGCTTTCAGGTCTTTTTTCAATCTCTATGGCTTCTCTGATAATTCTGTGGCTGGGGTCCAACACATGAAAGCCACAGGTTATAGCATCAACTTCAATGGCACCAAAACCCTAGCCACTATAGAAAACCCCAGCCACAGAATTATCAGAGAAGCCATTCTGGCACAGCAGTAGGCTAGCCCCAAATTTAAAACTGAAACAATTGTAAAAGTCTGACTCACAGACTAACATAATACAGAAGCCTGATGATGGCAGATGAGATTCTGCCGAAAAGGAAAAATTATTCAGTAGTTTTTATATTTCCTCTTTTTGTACATTTATGCACTGTGCCATATGCAAGGAACTGGTAGTGTTTCTAATTCTTGATTGGGTCTTTATGCTCACATACAGGCAGATATGGAACAGGTCTTCTAATACAAAGCAATGCCTGAACAGGTCTTTTAAGTTATTTTGGCCTGTCACTGCAGACAGTAATCATCTCACACAGCATGAAGCTGGCGCTTTGGAAGTAGGGCTTTGTTGGCACAGTGGACTGGGGGAAAAGAAAGCAATCCATGACCTTTCTGTATTCTCTTTCTCAGCTTTATCCTTAAAATAATATTTGCCTCAATTGAGACCCTTGGCAAGAAAAGGGAACAAATGTTTAAATCATTGGCTCTGTAGGTACAATGTAGATGATGATAATAATAATATGATTTAAAATTGTGCCATTGGGAGGTTCTGCCTCTGAACTTTATATGCTCATGTTTTAGCAAAGGAAACAGTTCTCCCTGTAACATATTGTCAATAAACTGTGGATGCCATTTCCCAAACTTTAAAATATCTTTCAAAGTTGGCATTCACCCACTTGTGTCAAACAGTTTTTGAATGGCACAGATGCTTCTGTGTCAAGATTTCTGTTTGATAAACAAGCCATCCAGAATGAGATGAGGAGTTGAATTGGTGCTATAGAGATAGCCAATTATAAAACAAAGAGCTTGAAAAGATCAAAGAATAATACAAGTTGGAAGAAGTCATTTAAGCCATCAGCATTTGGTACAGGGAATGATGGTCATTGTTATTTTTTTTTCTTGCAAGCTAGACAGACTGAGATTGTTAATATGATCTTCTAACACTGCATTTAACATTACCTTTGTAACATCCATTACATTGGGGGTGTCAAACTCAAGGCCTGGGAGCCAGATGGGATGCTTAAATCTGGCCTGCGGGACCGCACTAGAAACAGGAAAGGACTGGCCCGTGATGCCTCTGGCAGTGAAAACGGAGCTTGGGAGGAGGCCTGTGTATCCCCTGAGCTCAGTTTTCACTGGCAGAGGGAAGTAGGAGGCCGTCACAGCTGAAAACAGAGTTTGGGAACCCTTTTTCTCTGGCAAAGCTCTTGGGCCACTACAGACACCCCCAACATGAGTGACATCAAACTGGCCACACCTGTCCTGGCCATGCCCACCCTGGCCCCCAAGGTCAAATACAACTCTGATGCAGCCCTTAATGAAATCAAGTTTGACAGCTCTGCATTACACCATGAACTAGATAGAAAAAAAGAGTGAGCCTTATTGGTGGCAGTCTGCATTAATTACTCAGTTAATGTTATCTAGCATTCAGAAATGAACTATTATAGTCAAAGAGAAAGATCCTGAATTGTTTATCATGTGTCCATCATGGCTTCATCATATTTTTCATAGTAAACCTGATACACTCAGGGTTGCTACTGATTTACTCTGCTTCCCCAGAAACTCCAGTCAAATTAACCTGATGATCCCAAGATCAACCTGATGAATGGGTAAAAAGGACATGTGTTTAATGATTCTGGATAGTTATTCATTGAAGAAACAAAGCAAAATGTTTGGATTCCACACACCTAGAATTTTAAGCACTTCTAGGACTGAATCAATTCAGATTTGTGGGTCTCTCAGCACAAGCTTAGGTGAAAATATTGTTCTCCTGGATATGACATTTTGAACTGATATATGAACAGATATATTCATATATACTATTACAAAGGCACAAATTAAATAATATTTCTAAGAGGTGTGTCACATGTAAACATATGTACTATACTTCTAGATGTGGGAATATCTATTTCAAGGGAGAAAATTAGCTGAAGAACACAAATATGGCAGAATATTCTAATATTCTGCAAGTAAGAGCAGAATAAATATTACAAGTGTTATTTATAATGAACATTGCATAAAGAGAAAAAAAATGTCCAAATGCATCTACCAAATGAATTATTTCAGTACTTGGAAATTTCATTCACAGTTTAAAGTTGTTGCCTGCTTAAAGAATTCAGTCAGATTGGTTCTAAATAAACCAGTAAAATTATTAGTGAAATAAGTGTTCACTTGCACATGATTGAGCAAGGATTCTTTGGTTTTAGATTTTGCATGTATGTGCTGCAGCATGTTGTAGCATGGAAAAGTATATTTGGCTGCATGGGAACAGAAGGGAAGGAAGACAATTAAAGAACTATTGTTTTGAGATGCCTTGTCATTAAAAGAAAAAGTGAAGATGGAGATGGAAAGCAAACTGAAACTGAAGAAAGCTGGAAAAAAAATAGATATGAAAGTCAGAATGACTGAAAAATGCCAGGCATAAAACAAATTAGTGTAAACAAAGAACTGAGAAATGGAAGGGACAAAAGACGCTGAGGAGACACTGGTAAAAACTATTGTAAGATAAATCAAGAAACCTTGGATAGGAGAAAAATGTGCTTACAGACAAGAGAAAATTCAGAGTTGCCAAATGACAAACAGCTGCCATCATGCCATGCTGTCTCAGGAATTCCCACATCTTAAGGTTGCCAAAGTTGAGAAATATTGGTTTAAACTATGCATTTTTCCCATAGGCTTCTAAATCTATAGACAGCATGGAGCAAAGGGACCTGACAAGCCAAAATCTTGTTTCAATAGCTTGATAATTGTTCAAAAGAAGAAGAATGGCCATCCTTTAGTGCCAGAAGGATGGATTTTTTTTCATTTTTATTTTCAAAGGGAATGAAAAGTGGCCTGCAAAGTTAAACATAGTTTCTCTTCCTCAAGTTAAATTTTTTAAAAAAGTTTTAAAAATAAAAATGGCTACATGTATATGCACCTTACCTTTATACGTACTATATTATGAAATTATTTAAACAATATTTAAGCACAATTCTAAAAATACAGAAACCTAAACAGGTAAAGCAAAATGAAGCAAATAATAAATAAATAACTGTAGGAGCAGCACTGCCGGCTGTATTTTCAGAGTTTAAGCTTACTTTCTAGGGGAAAATTTTGAACTTTACAAGTTTCTAGATCTATTTTCTTTGCATTAGAAAATTATTGGAAAGATTGCTGGTTCCATCATTTCAAGACAATGGTTTTGTATTCCTTAATGATGTCATCTGGATTTCTGAAAATGAATAGCTGGAAAAAAAAGTATCAGTAAAGAAGCAGCTTATTCCATATCTTAATTATTTATAAAATAATTAGAAATATTAGAGGAAGAGCACTTTTATTTGCAGAGTATTGCCTCATAATTTCCAGGGTTCTTCTCTGTTGTTTAAATTAAAACAAATCTTTACTCTGGTTTATGGATGGAATCAGGAGTTCCATTCTGGTTTTTCTAGGTCATAGAAGAACAAGGGTTTCTGCAATTTTAGCCATGGCTGCATTTGGCTGAAAACATCCATTCACCAGAATAGTTTTCCATAGCACACATGTAACCATGTGAGTCTGACATTCTTCTAAGTGGTGAGAATTTTACCGCACATTTACAGACAGTCCAGAAGCTAGGGAATAACAAAATTCTCCATATCACTTGGCAGGATATCATAGGCAATCTTCTTTTCAAGTGGTTTTCATACACACTTTGTGGTAAGCTCCCACTAAGTCCATGGTAAAATAGGGTCAGTCTAGCTTTTACTGACCTGGAGCCAAAGAATCAAGAAAACATTTGGTTTCTACCATTACACAACAGAGCTTGGTCCAAAGAAACTATGGAGTTGTTGCATTAAGCTTCTTTTCCTAGGGTCATGACTGAATTCCATGGTCCCCACTCCAAAGTTTTGCTTCACATTTGACAACAGACTGCCTTCTAAAGCCTCTTGTGTCCTGTCTTTTCTCTTGAGCAATTGATCAGCCTGCTTGTGAAAATAATGCATGTTAGCCAAAACAGATCTCATTTGCCAAGGATGTGGGGAGCAATGTTTATTATCCACCATGCCAGCCCTAGATGACCTCAACGTTTCATCAAGAGTTGAAACAAAATATTTTAAGAGGAGAAAAATAATGGGACTTTGTCTGTATTCACAGATCTTTCATAAGGATGTGAGCTATCTTCATGACTAATACAAATGATAGCAGATGGTGTGGGAGACAGTGAAATACAGCCATATAGCCCTTTTTTATTATTATCATTAAAGGGAGGGTCTTAATTCCAGTCTAGGAACTCAAAACATTTGAACTCTACCCAAGACTTTCATTTTTTTCAGCCAGAAACACAGCTTTAGAGATATGGTGTATGATAGCCTTACACATAGAAAAAATATTATAACAATATTACTTTCTGTCTGGTGTGAAAAAAGAAGTTATTTGATCGATGTGGAGAATTCCATACTTGACACAACTGTTTATTTATTTATTAACAATTTTTAAATCCTCAGCGGGAGACATTCTCATCTTTTATATGGAAGTCCAGAGAATACATACAATAAACAAAACAATGAAGATTTATTAATCTAAAGCAGGAATCATATGTACAATATCTTGGGAAAAAATCCTAATGAAATCAGGTTTTTAATGCCAAATAACTTTTCCTAAGACTGTGTTATACATGTACAATGTGTCACAATTTCTTAAGAACTACTGGAAAGATGATAGTCCCTGAATGAAATACGTATCTGGCAAAGTGGCAAGAAACTCTTGGTTCAGTTTCAAACCCTAACTGAAATGTAGAGTATCTTTCAGAATTGCTGGCAAGAAACATTGAGGCAATTTCCATGCAATGCCATGAAGCAATAGGCGATGTAAGCAAGTCCTTTCCATGTGTAGACAAACTTATGGAGCAATGTGATAATACATTGTGAGACTTATTATATTTTATTTGGGGGTCCCATTTCTGTCACATGTAAGAACATTTCATCTTATTTTTATGTAAAATAAAAACCACATTTTCAGCAATGCAGCCGGAATACTCAAATTGAAGCAACCCATTAAATACATAAGGGTTTTAAAAATCTAATATTGGTATGGTTGGCTCATAATTTTGGAATTTCTTAAGCTGATACCTACAATGAATTTGCAGAATCTTAAGCACAGAGAACAAAGTCATGCCTTTTAAAACCCACTGTTATAGTCCAACTGCACCAGAATACTTTGCTTTTTAATCCTGTTGAGAAATGTTGCTCTTTAATTTCCAACATCAATTTATCAAAAGATACATGTTGTTTTGACCTGGGATAATTTTGTGTCTAAGCTGTACAAAATTATTAGCGATGTCCTGTTCTTTAACCATTCAGTATAAGATCAACATGTTAGCAATTCAAATTTAATCCAAATCAGAACATATCTTGACACACACAAAGTTTCTGTTCCTGTTGGAAGAATCATTCAGATACTTAACATATGAAAATATTTGCCTGTTCTACTTGCTACACTGTCAGCTAGAAAAAGTGAGGTCTGATCATAGAATGATCTGGAACTAAAAACTAAAATATTGTTCTTTAAGAAATCCAGAATATGAGAGTTAGATTTTACAGTATTAATTTATCACAGAAATGACATAACATAACATCAGAGGTGGATTGGACTGGTTCTGGCGTAGCAGTAGCAGAAATTTTGAGTAATTTGGAGAATGGGCAAATACCACCTCTGGCTGGCCCTGCCCGCTCGCCCTGCCTGGCTGCTTGCCCACTTGCCTCCTCACTGCTCACCCTGCCCACTCACCTGCTTGCCTCACCCCACCCAGTCACTCCTCATCTTGCCTTGTTTGCATTGACCACACAGTCTCTGCAGCTTGCCTGTACTCCCACATGATGCCTCGGCCCAACTGAGCGGCTCTCATCTGCCTGTCTGGGTAAGTAAGCCTGTGAGTCATGGCCTAGCTAGCTGCCCCAACTTTCATTGCTGCCTGCCTTCCCTACTCCCCTCCACACAGTACGCAGCCCCGCCATGCTTCCCTGCCTTCCCCACAGCCTTCCTGGTGGTCCCCTTGGCCAGGCTCACTTGCCTGACTTCCCTACTCCCTTCCACATAGCCCGTGGCCCCACAATGCTTGCCTGCCTTCTTTGTGGGGAAGGGAAGTGACTGGGCTGCCACTGCCTTTCATTGGGGTGCATGGAACAAGACAGAGCGCCTCCAGCCATCTCTTCTCTTCATCCTTCTCTTCTTCTCTTTGTGGACAGAAGAGTTCCCCACCTACCACTGCCCAGAGATGCCCTTGTTTTCCCCAAATTCCCTAAGCAATTATTTGCCTACCTGATGTCCAGCTCTGTCGCATTTCTTGCCATCATGTGCAGGGAAAGGAACGTTTGTGTGGGGCTAAAAAAAAGTTTAATCAATCAATTATAACTTCTTGCAAAAGAAAAAGATTTCGTGAAGTTGGAATTGATTGAGTGATATTTTTTTTTTTAGCCCCACACAGACTTTCGTTTCCCTGCACATGATGGTAAGAAACGGGACGAGCTCAGGGGTGGGATTCTACCAGTTCGCACCTATTTGCTAGAACTGGTTGTTAACATTCTAAGCAGTTCGGAGAACCAATTGTTAGAAGAAATTACTGGCCTAATCCTGTAAGGAAGGCAGGAAGGAAACATTCTGGTGTTGCTTACAGAAACTGCCTCTCCGTTAACCCTTATTACATTCCTGGCAGGACTAGACTTCCTGTCTCTGGAACTTCTCTGGAGTTTTTTCCCCTCCTTTACTGGTACTTTGCTTGTGTGGAGTGACCATTGAAAAAAGTGACTTATGACCATTTTTCACACTTATGACTGTTGCAGCATCCCCACAGTCTTGAGAGGCCAGGCGAGGATATGCGTGCCTTGATATGAGTGATATTGAATTGGCCACGCCCAGCCAATAACATGTCCACCCAGTCACATGACCACCAAGCCACACCCACCCCCTAAGCCACATCCACAGAACCAGTTGTTAAAAGATTTGAATCCCACCCCTGGACGAGCTGGACATCAGGTAGGCAAAGAATTGCTTGGGAGAAACGAGGGCATCTGGGCGATGGTGCATGGGAAAGTTCCATGGTGTGGCCCAGGACATAGCAGGCAAAATGGGCAACAGAGAGGCCAACACAAGGTAAAGAGGAACAAAACAGCCCCATCGCATCACACCCTCTTCTGCCACCAAGCAAGGCCAGCCGTGCGTGGACTTTCCTTCACCCATGCTGTTTCCCACCATTCCACGCTGTCCGGGAGGCAGGCTGCTTGTCTGCACTGCTTCCCGCACTTACTGGACACTTGCTTCTGAGACTTGAATGCTCTCCATCTTGCCAATGGCTTCCTGGCTTTTGAAATCCAGTGCCATTTCTCTTGGTGCAGAGCCAGAGCACTCTTGAAATCCAAGAGTGCTGGATTTCAAAAGCCAAGGAGCTCAGTGCTATTAAGAGAAGAAGCACCAGGAAGCCATTGGCAAGTATCACAGGGCATTGCTGGAGCTCAAGGGGCTGGCCTTCCCCTTTACCACCAGCAGCAGGAGGAAGGTAAGGGCAAGGTAAAGCCAAACTTCTGCCCAGGCAAGAGCTGCTGGCGGGGCTGGGCAAGGCTGCAGGGCAATCCTGGCTGGAATCTCCCATCCCTTCGTTTGTAAATCTCCCCAAAAGAGGAAGAGGATGAAGTTCTACCATCATCCCACTGCCGTTTCTGGGCAACGTGGGCCAAGCATGATCATCCCTTCATACACTGTCTTTGGGAGACTGTCAAGGAGCACCTGGTAGGCTCAGGTTTGGCTGTCTCATGAGGCAGCTTTGGCTGCCGGTGCTAGGATCACTGCTCAGGGGATGCAGCTAGGCTCCAAAGTTAAATGCTTCCTTTTCTTGCAAGTGCATACAAACATCATTAAAGGGAGAAATGGTAACTCCAGCCACCAGAAAAACTGAGAATGAAAACAATGTATTCCAGTTAAATTAGAAGTGGTTCTTTGGGAAGGATCTGTGAAAATTTTGGAATATTGCAATAAGGTCCAAGAAAAAGGATTATAAAGCAGAAAGATTTAATTAAAGGAGAAGAGACCCGCTAACTGGCTGCTTTGAAAATGCCTTTCAAATGTGTTTTCAAATGTAGGATTGGAAATATTTGCTTGACTGTATGTTTTAATGTTCAAAAAGAATAATCTTTATCAGTATAAGCAGAGATGTATTCTTCAAGCTGTAATGCATTTTGCAAAAATCATTATGGTAAACATCATTTGTAGGACATCATTTCTCACCAAAGATGCAATTTAATGGGGAGTAAAGTAAGATTTTATACAGGCAAGAAAAAATGTATAGAATAGTTGGTGCCTGGCTCAAGTGGAAGTAACTGTGAGACGGATCTGTGAGATGGAAACTTATCAAACAGATCCAACCTAGAAACAAGAAGAAATTTCCTGACAGTGAGAACAATTAATCAGAGAAATGGGATGCCTTCAGAAATTGTGGGTATACCATCACTGGAGGTTTTTAAGATGAAATTTGTCCAAAATAATAGAATAGAATAGAATAGAATAGAATAGAATAGAATAGAATAGAATAGAATTCTTTATAGAATTCTTTATAGAATTCTTTATTGGCCAAGAGTGGTTGGTCACACAAGGAATTTGTCTTGGTGCAAATACTCTCAATTAATGATAGTCATAGGGTACAATAAGCAATCAAATCATACTAGGAAACAGTCAATATAAATTGTAAGAATACAAGCAGCAAAGTTACAGTCATACAGTCACAAGTGGGAGGGGATGGGTGATAAGGAGTGATGAGAAGATTAACAGTAATAGTAGTGCAGACTTTGTAATAGTTGAACAATGTTAAGGGAATTATTTGTTTAGCAGAGTGATTGCTTTTGGGAAAAAAACTGTTCTTGTGTCTAGTTCTTCTGGTGTGCAGTGCTCTATAGTGTCGTTTTGAGGAAAGGAGTTGAAACAGTTTATGTCCGGGATGTGAGGGGTCTGTAAATATTTTCACAGCCCTCTTTTTGACTTGTGCAGTATACAGGTCCTCGATTGAAGGCAGGTTGGTAGTAATTGTTTTTTCTGCAGTCCTAATTATCCTCTGAAGTCTGTGTCTGTCCTGTTGGGTTGTAGAACCAAACCAGACAGTAATAGAGGTGCAGATGATAGACTCAATAATTCCTGTGAAATTGTGGGTATACCATCACTGGAGGTTTTTAAGAAGAAATTTGTTCATAATAGTATAGGGTCTCATGCTTTAGCAGGGGTTGGACTAGAAAACCTCCAAGGTCCCTTCCAACTCTGTTATTCTTTATAAATCTCTCCACTTAGTGTTACCAAGAGAATGATGATAAACACAATTTGGAAATGTACATCAGGTCTTCTGATAGCAAGATCTCATCTTATTGGCTAGTATCAAAGGGAAGACGACTTTCAAAAAGCTTCCTCTCTCATCATAACATGCAATATGAAGCAAGGTGTGGCGGGGAGAGGGAGGGGCAGGGAGAGGCCAGGTGAGGCACCCCTTGATGTGAGTGACATTGAGTTGGCCATGCCCACTCAGTCATATGATCACCCAGCCATGACCACAGAACTGGTAGTAAAAAAATTGAATCTCACCACTATATAACATCATAACATAATACAATGCATTTGCTTATTAAGGACAAAAGCCATATATTCTCTGGGAAGAGAAGAGAAGTCTAAGATCATTGATCTCATTTCCTTTTCAAATATCAATAGATTTAACTGTTTCATTAAAAATGAGCCCAATAATTATTTGCATGTTTCTTCTTGTTATTATACTTCAGAAGAGTTCTTGGTGAAACTTAATATAGTGATTGTATCAGAAAGTGCCCCGCTGTCATTGCCACAAAATTATATCCAAGTGTAAGGCCATAATTCTTTTAAGATCAGATACATTTTTCCCACTCTCCTTCAAGTTTATTTCCTCAATTTTTAATCCCATAATCATAGAATGAGAAGAGACTACAAGGATCATTTTGCCCAACCTGGAATGTGCAGAAAACCAATTTCCTCCATCTTTTTGTAGAATTGTTGCAAGTTTGAGAAGCAGCTTATTAGTTCCAGTTTCCAGGTCATTATTAAAACTATTGAATAATACTGCCCTCAAGAAAAATCCCAGCGGAAACCCACTATTAATGCTTTGCATCCTGATATAGAGCCATGAATGTTGACTTTCTGAGCATTTGGTTAGCCAATCATTTACGGATCCATGTTATGACAGTACTATCACACTTTCAGCCTGGCAATGATAATATCATGTGGAATTAAAGATTGACATAATCGTGAATAATCTTGTTAACAAACATTTAAAGATATAAGCTTACATATGGATTTCAAAATATTACCTTTTTAAAGTTTTCTGTATTGCCATTGCAAAACATTTTGTTGTTGATTATTGTCTTGTTAACTAGATAAATGTGTCTCCTACATGCAACTATATTCATAAAATTTTAACTGCTTCAGTGTTGGTATACTTAAATTTATCTTTATGCAGTGAAAAAAGTGGGATAAAATAGCATTAGAGAAATGTGTTTTGACAGGAAACTATGAGCAGTTTGTGCCAGACTGAGAAAGAAAATGGAAGCATTAAGGAAGTCTGTAGCTACCTATTCATTTCATTCATTAATAGCATTAACTGTTTTATTGAGTACTGATGATTTCACAGACATTATTTATATCCCTACAGGTATATTGGGGCCCTGGGCACAAGGGTGATCTGTGATAACATACCAGGACTAGTCAATAAACAGCGGCACCTGTGCCAGAGTTACCCAGATATCATGCAATCCATAGGGGAAGGAGCTAAAGAGTGGATTCGGGAATGCCAGCACCAATTCCGTCACCATCGTTGGAACTGCAGCACTTTGGACAGAGACCACACCGTTTTTGGCAGAGTCATGCTCCGAAGTAAGTCCCTTTATCAGTTTAGAGAGATAAGGCAGTATGAATTTCCCTCTCTTCCCTTCCCTTCCCTTCCCTTCCCTTCCCTTCCCCCCTCTCTCTTTGTATATGCATTATCTTTCTCTCTCTTCTGCTATATGCTAAATAAATAAATAGATCATTATCTTTCTTCAATGTTGCTTTGATTTTACATTTGTAATAAAAATGTGGGGATGCTGCATTGCTTTAATTTTGTTCTTGGGCACAAAAATTTAATATCAAGTGTTGTAGTAAAACAACTAGTCCCTCCTCCTCCTGTTTTTTCCCCACTGATAAAATTGCTTTCTGAGCTAGACTTTCTCAGAATTCTTTTCCATCGGTGTTCATCCAGATGCCTTGGATAGCCTCACAAACATGTTATGATGGGAACTACCCTTCCCTGCTTTCTTCTCTTAACATCGGTTAAGGTCTATGTCTGCAGAAGATGTAGCTCTCATCTGTTGATAAATTTGTACTTTTGAACTTTAACTGTTTTAGAAAGCCCTCGAAGCTGGTGATCATTAGAGGAGAAAGCCTCTCTTAATCAAAGCTTTTATACAACAGCTTAGAAATACTGATTGTTCACTCCAAACTCTTTAGCCATTAGTTAAAATCAGCAAACCTTAAGACTTAGTTAACAGTTGATTCTAGTTAGAAAAGGTTGGTAATGATAGATTCAGATAGTGACTTGTTACAGTTCTTAAGGCACAACTGGCATATTTAGGTTTAAATGGAAAATAAATTCACTGAAGCTGATTATGTTTTATCATGTGAAGGGCTTTTAAGGAAAACTTTGCAGTACGGTGGAAATGTTGTAATGAGGAATTCTTTACTCTATTCACTCAGAAGTCCTGTTATATTCAGTGAGATTTACTTCCATGAAGAACTGTAACCTTCTTTTAATCAGAAATGGCCCAACTTTTTTGAAGAAATTGCTTTTCTCACTGCATAAAATACAGGATTGGCACCAAGTTTTATCACTTGTTTACAAGCTTACAGAGTTTAAAGTTTGCCCTCTTGAAATTGTAAACAACAGAGCTTGGAGTAGTTCTTCAAGATTAAAATACAGTGTTTTCTTTATTTAGTAAATTTGATTATTTGATTGCAAGAACCTAAATTTTAATATTTGAGATCAACACAATTTTAATAATTGGACAAATTCAATTCTGAATTCTGATCCCAAGATACCTGGAATGCCTCAGGTTTGGGAAGAAAAGTAGTATGTGCAAATTTGCTCCAATTCATTAAATATTTTTTTATTCATCATTTTGATTGGTGGTCCACCTTTCTACTCAGCTCAGCCCCCAAGATAACTGACAGTAATTAAAATATAGACTACAAATGAAAACTACAAACAAATGCAAACAATAAATTTAAAAGTCCAGAAAGGAGCTATTCTTAAAACAGAGAACATTTTCCATTCTATTTTCTGTATGATTGAAAACAAACCAGGCAATAATGGCAACTAAAATTCTAATTGACTTAAAAAATGAACTAAAACCAGAATGAAGAAAGACAAAAACCTGATTAGAAATTTAAGAGAAGTGGAAATATGAAGGTTTGCTGCACTGCCACCAAACAAAAAGCCCATGTCACAGAGTTGATCTCCCTTGTAATGGAGGAATTTAGTCAGTGTTAACATAGTTTTCTTATTTTTATTTTAGAATACACATTGGGGTCATGTGCAGGGAAAAAAATCACTTCAAAACATGGAGAATGAGCATACTTTGAATTATCCTTCTTTCACAGCTTGAGATTATCCTTCTTTCACGCCTGAAAAGGTGTGCACATGTGTTTTTATGTCTTTATGTTTTCAATTGATGAAACTTCTTGGATAAGAAGCAAAACATCTTATTTCTCAAAAACCTTTAAAAAAGGTTTTGCCTTTAAAAAAAAAGCGCCTTTGAGACAACTATGATCTGGATTACCGAGAATTTCCCCAGGCATGTTTTTATATAGTCAACTTTTCAATGGAAAACATGCTCCCAATCTCTTGGCTTTCTGCAAAGGGGTCAAAACCTGTTTGGGTAGCCATATGTGTGGGACACAGGGGCTCACAAAACTGTGTGACTGGCTGTCCCATGAGAAATCCCCACCCCAGTCTGTATTAACAACTGCTAACCTCCCCATCTTGGAACTCTTCATCTTTTGTATTTTTATATCATTGCTTTATATTTTTAATTTTTTTTAAAAAAATCTGTTTTTAATGCTTAATTAAAAACCAGAATAACACTTGCACCAATGAAAATCATCCCATTTGACATGAGGTGATTAAAAAAGCAGCTACTGAGTCAACTCTAAGCATTTGGGGGAAATGATGATTATCTCTCCAGTCTGAGTTATGGGATAGAATCCAACTTGACTGTCCTGATGAAGAAGGAATACTTGCTTGATAGTTTAGCAGCTTCTAATACCATCAATCATGGCAGCTGTGAAACAGCTTCTGCCCGTCTGAGAGAATAGCATTGAAAAATCATAGAACAGTTTTCTAACAGGCTTAGTACGAAGACACACTTGAGTGTGGTCACAGGGGGATCTGAAGCAACACATCATTTGTATGGATGACACCAAGCTAAATATCTCTAGATCAAGACAACTTGAACACACCAGGTTAGGTGGGGTAGGGGTGGAAAGCATAAAAAAGATGAAAGAAGGAAAGTTTCTAAATCCAAAAACAAAGGTATTCCCTGCTATGCTTGGAGTTTCACACTTTAGGGCAGGGGTGTCAAATTCAAGGCCCGTGGGTCAGATCCGGCCTGCAATGTGGTTGGGTCATGGGGCCATCCTGGTCTACCCAATGCAAAGAGGAAAGATCAGCCCAGTCTACCCAGTGCGAAGAAAGATCAGGCCAGCATAGCTTCAGCCCAGTTTACCCAATGCAAAGAGGAAACATGCTAGATGTAAGCCTTCGTTTGTACACGTTGGAATTCTAGCAATAAACTATATTACTCACAGGATTTGTTGTGAATAGGTACATTTATTTTCGCTCGTTTTCCTTCAAACATGGCAACAACGGATATACCGGATAAAGTCAGCACTGAGATCATTCGTCTCTCAGCGCAATTTATCATGCAGCCCCACCCTATGCAGCTAACTAACATCCGCCCTCCCCATTAGTCCTACACGCCTCCACCCCGCAACTTTAAATGCAACTAATTACCAAAGAGAATGTGGTTTAATTCCCAGGTTGTGCCGCAACTTCCCCAATGATTGTTTGTGTTTCGTTTCGGGTAATGAGAGGAGTTGGAGTAATAAACCTTCTCCCACCCCATCTTGTTTGCATGTTCGTGCTGATACGAGATAAGTTGAACTGGGATGGGATCTTCAAAAGTAAGAGACGTTTTCCGATCAAGTTGATATATTGTAAACGGCAGGATCGGACTTTCATTCCCCAATCAAGATAATGTGTCGGGATTCACTTCAGGAGATAAACCGGTCAACTCTTTGAAGCCCGACAGGCGGCCCCCTCTACCATTGTTCTTTCTGTAACAGAAAGGTTATTATTAGTTACATGTATACATCGTATTTCATCCCTCCCACCCGGTTTGGTAGGGTTTTTTATATGGAACTGTCATCTCAAACGAGATGCCGATATATCTGTATATGGTATCCATGATGCATCAGCTAATGGGTAACCTGTCCACTGGACTAAATATTGCAAGACTCCACGTCTACGATGTGAATCGAGTATTTCATTGATTTCGTAATGGTCATCACGGACTGGTCCTGGGGTATGCAATCTAGGCTCTTGTCGTGTCATATTTGCAGGTTTTAACAGACTGATATGAAATACGGGGTGAACTCTTTTGAACCGAGAGGGAAGTCGAAGACCAACTGTCACAGGATTGATTACTCATATAACTTGAAATGGTCCAATGTATTTTGGACCTAGTTTTTTACTAGTTAAACGGAGGTGTAAGTATTTAGTCGATAGACATACCCAATCTCTAATATTATATTGTGTTTGTGTTGATCTTTTTTTATCTGCTTGGGCTTTATACATTTCCTGTGCTTTTTTCAAAGCGAGACGAACTGAGTTCCATTGCTTACGTATTTTATCTGCCCAGGTATTTGTGTTTTCTATATTGAGTTCTTGTTCATTATAGGGCCATTCGGGTATTGGTACAAATTCCATACCACTTACTATTTGGAAAGGGGAATGACCAGTACTGCTATGTACCGTATTGTTATATGCTATTTCAGCATACGGTATTAGATCTGCCCAATCACTTTGTTGATAGTTAATGTAACAACAAAGATATTGTTCGATGGCAGTGTTTTCTTTTTCAGCTGCTCCATTGGTAGCTGGATGATACGCTGTACTTAGTCCTTGTGTTGAGCCAATCAAATGAATAAACTCCCGCCAGAATTTTGAGATGAATTGTACTCCCCTATCGGATATTATTTTTCGAGGTACTCCATGTAAGCGATATATATGTTTTATAAATAACTCGGCTAACTTCTTAGCGGATGGTATTCCTTTACATGGGACAAAATGTGCTTGTTTGGAGAACAGATCAATAACCGTCCATATCACTGTGTAGCCATGGCTATCTGGTAGATCAACTATAAAGTCCATTCCAATGTCTTGCCAGGGTTTCATCGGTTCAGACAGTTTGTAATAATCCTGCTGGCTTTCCAATTTTATTTTTATTTATTATACATACAGGACTGTTGTTTTGCTAAATGTAACATTTTTAGGAACCCATAATGTCCTGCCTGTTTAATGTCATGACATTTTTTTAATCTTAATGTGTTTGGTACATATATTTTAGTTCCCCGCCAAGTGATCCCATCTTTCATTTCTATTTGATTTTTATTATCTATTAACCATTCATCTTCCGCTAATATTGTAGGTAAGTCGGTTGTAAGTATTGTGGATCGTAAAGATTCTATTCTATTAGTAGTTGGTATCAATGGTTGGATCATATTCTCTCGTACACTATTATACTGAGGAAGCCTTGACAAAGCATCTGCCATAAAGTTTCTTCCTGATGGGACGTATTTTAGCATGAAGTTAAAACTTTTAAAAAAAATTGCCCAGCGAACTTGCTTTGGTGACAATCTTCGTGGATTTTGGAGTGCTTCTAAATTTTTATGATCGGTCCACACCTCAAACGGTTGTGAACTTTCTTCTAGTAAATGTCTCCAGTTCAGTAGTGCCCAGTGGACCACAAAGGCTTCCTTCTCCCAAATTGCCCAATTTCGTTCAGCTGGACTAAATTTCCTAGATGTATACGCACATGGTTGTAAATTGCCCTCTTTATTTCTTTGCAATAAAACAGCTCCTACCGCTACATCGCTGGCATCCGCTTGAATGATAAATGGTAGAGTTGTATCTGGGTGTTTCAATACTGGCTCTTTCGCGAACAGATTTTTTAGGTTATCAAACGCTGTTTGACATTGGTCAGTCCACTTTAACATAGCACTTGGTTTTGGATTTTCAATACCAATGGATTTAGTTCATAATAAATCTGTTAGTGGTATAGCGACATCAGCAAAACATGGAATAAATTGTCTGTAAAAGTTTGCAAATCCCAAGAAACTGTAGTTGTTTCCCAGTTTTTGGAGCTTGCCATTTTAATACCGCTTCCACTTTTTTGGGGTCCATTTCCACTCCTCGTTCTGAAATACAATACCCCAAATAATCTAATTGTTTAGTATGGAATTCACATTTCGATAATTTTACATAAAGTTGGGCATTCAATAATTTCTTAAGCACCTGTCTGACTAATTTAATATGTTCTTGCTTAGAATTAGAATTAAAATATCATCCAAATAAACTATAACACCTTTATACAAATGTTCATGTGGCACTTCATTTATTAATTGCATGAATACTGCTGGAGCTCCTTGCAATCCGAATGGCATAACATTATAGTAGTAACTACCAAGAGGGCAATTAAACATTCATCCCCTTCTCGAATTCTTACTCTATAATAGGCTTCTCTTAGGTCTAGTTTCATGAATATACGTCCTTTGGCTAGTGTGGCTAGTAAGTCCTTCATTAATGGTAATGGATATAATGGTTCTACAGATGGCATTCAATCCTCGATAGTCTACACATAACGCAACCCTCCATCTTTTTTTTTCCTGGAATAACATGCGCTGCCATGTGGGATCTTCCTGGAGTGATAAATCCTCTTTGTAAATTTTTATCGATGTATTTTCTCATTTCCTCCAATTCCTTTTGGGTCATTGAGTACATTACGTGGTTTGGGTAACGCCACTCCTGGGATCAATTCGATGCCACAATCCATAGGTTGATGGAGTGGTAAACAATCAGTCCCATCTTCCTTGAATACATCTGCTAAGTCTTCATACTCAATTGGATAGGTTTTTTGGCAAGTGTTCCCTCTCTTACTTGATTTGTATTATTTGAAAGGCAAGGCAGGCCATCATCATGGCATGGTGGATTAGGACCGATAGCTAGACGTAATTTACGATAACCCCTTCCCAATGTATATTGTGCTCCCATTTATCAAGCCAAGCTAGTCCCAGAATTAATGCTTCGCTCATGTGAGGAACCACCACAAAAGAAATCCACTCCCAGTGCTCCCCATCACCATTTTAATATATTCAGTTCTATGAGTTGCTGGAGCTCCACCCAGTATAGATCCATCCACCTGTTCAAATTTAATAGGAACACCTAATTTAATAACTCTTACATTTAATTTATCAACTACTGCTTGAGTTATTAAACATCTTGTGCATCCTGAATCTATCAATGCCCCCACCTTAATTCCCTGATCAGTCCGTTTATTCCATACACCCACAGGTAAAATAAAAGGATGAATGGGTTTACTTACCATTGGGTCATCTGGCATCTCATTATCCATACCAGCTTCTCCCAATGTAGTGGATTGCATAACAGATCTTTCATCTTCCACTGGAATATTTGATGAATTCATCATTAATCCCCGCCTTCTTTTGGTCATGCCAATCTCGTCTACTTGGTTTAGTCCTATTCAATTCTGAAGCAGATCGCATATCCTTCACTGCCATAGGTTGAATTGGACAATCCATAGCTCGATGCCCTGGTCTATCACAGCGAAAACATTTAAATATTCTATTATTTTGTGTTGATATTATTCTGGGTTGTGGTTTTGTACTTGTGTTTATAAACTTTTGTGGTTGTATTAATCCTTCCAGCCTTGGCTTCAAATGACACAAACCATCATCTAATTCAATTGCTACACGATACCAATCAGTCAATGTAGTATACGAACCTCTATATAAACAAGCCTGATGTAATTTAGGGTCCATTCCTTCTTTAAATATATGAATTAATAAACTCTCCAGTAATGATGGGAGTTTACTAGCCACTCGTCAAAAATCATTTACATATTCCCGTGCTGTTTTCCCTTTTTGTTTTATCATTAACAAATCCTCTTCTGCTTTCTTGTCTGCAGATGTATTTTCAAAACAATTTCTTAATGCATCCAAAAATCATCCTATATCCCCCAACTCCTCCGCTCTATGGTGATATAGATCAGATGCCCATTCGTATGCTTCTCCCACTAACACTCCAGTAATGGCCACTACCATTTACCAATTTGAGAGATAACAATGGGAGTAGAAATCAAAATGGTTTAATACTTGGCTTAAGAAAATAGCCACTTTATTTGCATTCCCATCAAACGTGGTTGTTAGAGGAGGGGGTCCCCACCTCCCTGGTACTTGACCTCCCCAACGTGCTCCATAATCCAGGTCCTGTGGTTCTACTGACCGAGGTCTCATGGAATATCCATCTTCCCCTATGTTTCTATCCTCCATTCTCCTAGAACATAAGTCCAATCTGTCCAATCCACTTCCGACTTCAGACTCCTGAAACTCTAATGGACTGGATGCATATAAAGGGTCCTTTTCAGACTGTAATACCTGTTTCCGAATCGAGGTCCCCCTCTCCTTTGTTCCTTTTAAAGTTACCTCTCCGAATTGTATCCTTAATATTTCTAATGTGTCACTTCCTGGGAATGCCCATTGACTTTCTTCGGACCCAGACCAACGTTTCACTTTCCAATCCATTGGATGTTCCCTTTGCCTATATTCTTTCGCCTTTCCCTCTCTTAAACCAGGGTCTGGGTCACTTAATCGCACCTTGTTTTAGGTTTTACTACAGGTGGTACTGTCAATGGCACGTCCTCTCTCTCCATTTCCCCCGTTCATTTTCCAATGCCCTCTCCATCATTATCTTCAGCCACTTCTACGCCTTCCTCCATCGTCCACTCGGGATCTATGCCTTCTGCCATTATCCACAGTGAAGTAGGTTTGTTTGTTTGAGAATAAAGGTCATTGCTGACTTTCTGTAAGCCTTCGTTTGTACACGTAGGAATTCTAGCAATAAACTATATTACTCACAGGATTTGTTGTGAATAGGTACATTTATTTTTGCTCGTTTTCCTTCAAACATGGCAACAACGGATATACCGGATAAATTCAGCACTGAGATCATTCGTCTCTCAGCGCAATTTATCATGCAGCCCCACCCTATGCAGCTAACTAACATCTGCCCTCCCCATTAGTCCTACACGCCTCCACCCCGCAACTTTAAATGCAACTAATTACCAAACAGAATGTGGTTTCAATTCCCAGGTTATGCCGCAACTTCCCCAATGATTGTGTTTCGTTCCGGGTAATGAGAGGAGTTGGAGTAATAAACCTTCTCCCACCCATCTTGTTTGCATGTTCGTTGCTGATACGAGATAAGTTGAACTGGGATGGGATCTTCAAAAGTAAGAGAGCGTTTTTCCGATCAAGTTGATATATTGTAAATGGCAGGATTGGATTTTCATTCCCCAATCAAGATAATGTGTCGGGATTCACTTCAGGAGATAAACCGGTCAACTCTTTGAAGCCCAACACTAGGAGTTTGGGGAGTGGTGTCAAGTCCCACCCAGTTGACCACACCTACCCAGTCATGCCCCCCCTCCCGAGGTCAACCACAGCCCTGATGCAGCCCCCAATGAAATTGAGTTTGACACCCCTGCTTTAGGAGGTGTTCCTACAATCCCTTCAAGCTTAGGCTATAGATCAGCTGCACCATTTCTGGACATAAATAATTTGCTATGATTAGTCATACATTAGCATTTTAAAGATTGCAAAAGGTCTGCTTTTTGGACTTATCTGGAACCTACAATAATATAGAATACAAAAACTGGGTTCCAGAACAGAGTTGTTATGGTATCGATATTTCATCTGTGCTAAAACAGCTTCCACTGGCTGTCAATCTGCTTATTGAGTTACGTAAAAAGTGTTGCTGTTAGTACATAAATCTCTAAACAGTTCTGGGACCTTACAATTTTTCCAAGTATGTAAGTCCCTTAGGCAATTAGGATCCTAGCAGCAGTACCAAATGAGCTTTTCCATGGTAATGTCTAATGCAACCTCCCCTTTCAGTGCCAACACATTCCATATCCCTTTCAAAAGCTTGCTTTTTATTGTAGTCCTTCTCCAGCCATAATTCCCACTGAAATTTTTATTTTAAGGGGTTTTCTTCAACTTGTTTTTAATTTAGTTTTACTTTGTTTAGCCTGAAATCTCTTTTGGAATTATTGTAAACTGCTTTTGGATGTTGTATAATACAAAATAGCATAGAAATGTTTTAACAAGTGATCCGCCTTTGAAAGAATATATGTTAATATACGTTTTTCTGGTGTTTCTGCTACTAATCATAGAATTTTGCTTTAGTTAGAGTCAGGGAATATTCTGTAAGGCAGCTTTTCTCAAATTTGGCAGCTTGAATTTATGTGGACTTCAACTCCCAGAATTCCCCAGGCATAACATCCAAATTAGCTACCTGGATTCGGGATGCTTAGGTTGGAGAAATGGGGAGATAGCCAAATCTTCTGCAAAGAGACCTCCCTGGTTTCCCTTAAGGCAAATAAAATGCACTGTTTGCTTTGCATAAAAGTGATTGTATATAGGCTGTTCTTGCAGAATACAGTGGTATGTTTTTGATTTGCTCTTGCTTTTACAACCATTGTAAAACCAGGTGCAAATTTAGAGAAGATCTATAAAATATTAGTTAGTAGTCTGTGGTATATGGGGACTTGCCAAACAATTTAATGTTTCTGGGAAGAAGAACTCTGTCTTTCCAACCAAACATCTCCCCCCTCCCCAGTCCCAGATGTGAATGAGTTGGGATAATAGTTGCTCACTATATTCAAAGAATAGTCTAAAATCAAGCAGCTTCTACAGTGATGATAGATAAGCAAGGGAAAACCTTGAAAACTGTAACACAGAACCCATGATAGTTTTTTTTCCCATATAATGTCCTTCAGCTGTGTTCAGATTACAGTTCTGGAATTTATAAAGTCCACCCATCCTACCAAAGGCACTGATATAGAGACAGTACAAACTGAAATATCTAAATTATCCATTCCAATGAATAAAAAACAAAATGAAAATAATATTTTAAATTGCTTGGCCAGAACATTTTTTTCCTAATTAGGACTCACACCCTTGAATGTTATACTTTTGTAAGATAGTACATAGCTAAGAAGTCCATTTTTCTGGCATTGTCACCAGATGAATTTTTACAATAACTTGAGTTTAATTCTTCTTTGGTTTATCCACTTGTAATCCCTCTTTTGATCCAGAAAATATTTTAGAATATTTGCTTGGCATGCCTTAGTTTAGCTTCTCCTAGAATATGAACTGATTGTTCATTGACAATACAAGCATTATCTCAATTATGCTTTAGTGGATGAGATAAATATCTGTAGTGTTACTGTTATGTCATATTTTCAGGTTCTTTAAAAATGTTTTCTGCAGTTAGTAGATTATCTTTCTCTGTTCTTGCTACCCAAGAACCTTTTACTTGGAACTGTTAGGAACTGAACGTGGATGTGAAAGGCTTTATTTTTCAAATATGTATTCTATTGTTGAGATAGATATATCTTCCAAAGGATTGATTGAATCATCTGTTATTCTCTTAACACATCTCTTAACATCTCTTATTTTGGCATGTAAAGATAAAGCATGCATGCACCCATAGTTCCATTGATTCCTAACCATTAAGTTATTAGGCGGATTAAAAATACAATAAGATACCCAAACAATATACAAACTTATGTGCTCTTTTCAAAACCATCTAGCTGTTTCCTGACTCACTGGTGTTTATTTCTTTTATCTATATGGCAGGTAGTAGAGAAGCAGCCTTTGTCTACGCAATCTCCTCAGCTGGAGTTGTATATGCCATCACCCGGGCCTGCAGCCAAGGCGAGCTGAAAGCCTGCAACTGTGACCCCCATAAGCGGGGCCGCTCAAAGGATGACAGAGGGGACTTTGACTGGGGGGGCTGCAGTGACAACATCAATTACGGCATAAAGTTTGCAAAGGACTTTGTGGATGCCAAAGAGAAAACAGTGAAAGATGCCCGTGCTTTAATGAATCTGCATAACAATCGTTGTGGCAGAACGGTTAGTAATGCCAACCTTAGATTGGAGGGAAGCAATTTTTGTAGGATAGGGCTACAATATAAATGAATGAATGAATGAATGAATGAATGAATGAATGAATGAATGAATGAATATAGAAAGAGGGGGGCACCTAAAAGCTACAAAAGGTTTGACTGATGGCATGTCAGCAGCATTGGCAGATGGATTGAGCTGAACTTTTTTAATTTGATGGGTTTAAAATGAATAATTGGAACACTGAAATTTGTGGGAAAGGTGAAAACGAAACAAAAGAAAGCCCCCAAAATAGTTTTACTGCTAAAACCAACTAGCACAATGTGGAGATAATACGGTAATATATTTTGAGAGATGAACCAATTGTCCAATGCAATCTTAGGGTTATATAACCATTCGTATTATTATCTTATGCTTTGTAGCATTTTATAATCAACCTGAAAACTTTTTAGACAACAAGAAATAACAGCATCACCAACTTCACAAAAGCCTAGGAATTTGTTAGGAACTGGGACTTTGAACCCTCTTCAGGTTCTTAGCCACATTCAAGGAATGTGCAGTTCACTTTGATTAAATGTTCAGATCTTTGATTAAAGGTCTGGTACCATCAATGTCTAAATAGAATATAAATAAAACAGGGAAAGAGAAAGAGGCAGCTCAAGGCAATAATTCAGCTTTCTAATCTCCCCCGTCTCTCACACACGCACACACCAATAGGAAGTTTGTAGCACCAATAGCTGCTACTTCAGTAAAACCAACATAAGGTATTTATTTTATACTGACATTCTTATATTTTTTAAAAAATCTCTTTTTATTCAAATACTGATAGCTACACCTTCCAGCAGAAGCATTTTTGTGAGGTCACCAAAGGCCACTTCTATTTTTTTCAATTAGAATGATTCTAAGCTCTAATTGACCAGATAAAGATATATCACAAAAGAGCAGGTTTAAGTATTGTTCATAGGTCTGGAAGGTCATTATTGTAACTAGCAAAATCTAAGTAGAAATATCCAATTTAAGAAATAAAGCAGTATCTCTCAGAAACAGAAGCAGCCTTTCTGAGTATTATCAAAGCAATTTTTGTCCTTAGATCTGCTACTAAACCTTCTATTTCAGGCTGTGAAGCGTTTCCTGAAACTAGAATGCAAATGTCATGGTGTCAGTGGTTCCTGCACCTTAAGGACTTGCTGGCTGGCAATGTCAGACTTCCGCAAAACGGGAGATTATCTTCGGAAAAAATACAATGGTGCCATCCAAGTGACTATGAACCAAGATGGCTCTGGATTTACTGTGGCCAATAAGAACTTCCGGAAGCCCACAAAAACTGACCTTGTATATTTTGAGAACTCTCCTGATTATTGTGTGATGGATAAATCTGCAGGTAAAACAATATTTTGTAATTTTGCTTACATTGGTCTTCCCCAGTTTTAGCACTTACCTTTCAGAAGGGCAGATTTCAACTCCTCAAATTTTCAACATTGATCATGATGGTAGGGGAATTCTTGAAATTAAGATTCATACATCTGGAGATTATCCCATTTAGGAAAGGATAACTTGGACACTAACCTAGTAGGAAGGATTTCTTGTCTTCAGAATTCCTACCTGCATGAAAATCCCCATGGAAATTAGCATCTGAAGTGTGTATATCCAAAAATTCCAATTCTACTTCCAGTTAATGTTGAATTATGAGGAAAATTATACTTTCAAAATGTGGTTGAAAGAGTAGAATTGATATCACTCTGTTGCTCCTGCTACATGATCATGTTACCAATATCACTCACCAATATTTCTTATTTCACACCTTGCTTGAGGCAGAAAATTATACATTCACTTATGTATGTATAATTGTTAGAAATTATAGTTAGAAATAGTTAGAAATTATTCAGGTCAGATTTTCAGCAAACCTAATTGTATTACTACTAATTTAAGTGAATTTCTAGAATTTGCTCTTATAAATTCTATAAAAAATGAATTCCATAATTCATTTCAAAAAGTGACTTCAATTCTATATTTCCAAAGATCCAATGTCATGCAATCTTGAATAAAACTATTCTTCTTCTCTTACAGGTTCACTAGGAACTGCTGGTCGTGTGTGCAACAAGGTATCACGTGGCACTGATGGATGTGAAGTCATGTGTTGTGGCAGAGGTTATGATACTACTCAAGTAACTCGAGTCACTAAATGCGAGTGCAAATTCCATTGGTGTTGCGCTGTTCGCTGCAAAGAATGTGAAGACACCATAGACATTCATACGTGTAAAGCACCAAAGCGTGCAGAATGGATTGATCAAACTTGAGACAGTGCTGGACAGATCCAGAAAAGGAAAGGAAAGCTGGTGCTGTGCCACCTATGGGCCTGAGAATTCTGGGAGTTATCGTTCAACTGCATTGCATTTATTTAATTCATTCTGAAAAACAAAGAGAAGATAATATTTCCCAAGGGGCATTAGTGGGATACTTTGCTCATCAAGCAGATTTTCATATCCCTACTTAAAAAAACAAAAACAAATTAGCAAATGACAGTGAACTATGCAGCTTTCTCTACTTGGTATTACTGTTCCAAAATGGGAAAGTGAAGTTGATGATAAACATAGGACACTAAGAATCAGGCTGTGATTTAGTGCCTCATTCTAAAAAAAAGTTTATACAGTAAACTATAAATACCATATGCACCCAAAAGTAGGAGAAAACAACCACAGTTATTTTATCCAACCCGGAATAAACACATTATTTTCATCTTTCAAACAGAGGTCACTATTATGGACACCAGCTGAAAAAGAGCAACTTTGTATAAAAGGACTTTCATTATATTCCCTCTCCAACTGAAATTAAACTATGGAAATATAAAATTGTTTTTTAAAAAAATCAATTCTACAGAGAGGACAGAATAAAAAGGGTGAAAGAAAGTTGAGAGTATGTGTATGTGTCTGGACAAGTTGTAGGTTCTAAAAGAAGCTAACATAACATTTGTTTAAAATAAATCTACTTATTATATGCATTGCTTTAAATACTTCAGATAAACAGCATACAAAAGTATTATGAGAAAAATATTCTCTTGGATTTGGTGAATTTCTGCACTTATGTTCATTCATGGCTAATTGGGTAAGTGATAGATAAGTCTAGTTCTTCATTATTGTTTCAACTCTGTAAACTGTATTTTTTTAACCACTGAATCAAAGCAACATTCTTGAGAAATAGGACATCATTATAATTTCAAGATAATGACAAATATCTGCAATCTTGGTTTTTATAATCTCTTTTCTTTTTGTCTCCATGTCTCATTGTGGCCATTCTGATATTCTACCTTTTCCTACAGCCTGACAAGCTGCGTTTGGGCCTTCACTAAGCTTATCATGTACAACCATAATCATATCCTCAGCTTTCTTTTGCTTCTAGGACCTTTGGAATGGAATTTAAAAAATCAGCTCAGAAGATTAAACCTCTGATCCCGGTGATCATCCCAGGTTGAATCCTACAAAAAAAAATCAGTCTTCAACATTATTACTTTGGATATCTCACAAAAGCACATAAAAACCCAAATATAATCTGATTATCTTTGGACCAGCTGATCCAGAATTCAGCAGCATGCAGTCCCACAGTTCATCCAAGTAACACCACCGCTGCATGAGATGCACTGACTTCTAGTTGCTTTCTGGTTATCTCTTTTAAAGTCCTACATGACACAGGACAAGGTTATTTGTGGGACCACGTCTCCTTGAGGGTATTTGCCTGTTCTATTAAGTTAGATAGGTGGGCACAATCCAGATCACCTCCCTTAAATATTGCCACTTGATGGGACCTTGGAACTGCACCTTCTCAGAAGCTGCCCCAGCCCCTTGGAATACCCTCCCACTTGAGATCTGAGGGATCTCTTCCCTTTTAGCTTTCTGGAGGACTTTCAAAGACCTGGCTCTTCCTCCAGTCATTGTAGTAGGATAGGGTTGATCTGTTGAGACATTTAGTCTGCCACTGATGGGGGAGGGTATCTTTCTTTTTAACTACATCTTATGGATTGTTGTAAGTTACCTAGAGTCATTGTATGAGCTGGGCAAGCACATAAGTCCTGTAAATAAATAAATAAATGCTACTCTATGACTGGATTTGACTCCATTGGGTCTAGCTACTGACTTATGTCCTATAAATGTTGATCATTCAGATGATACAAGAGTTTCTATCCAGTCTTCTGCCCATCCAACATGTAAGATAAGGGTATGCACTGGTAAAAATTATCAGTTTGGAAATTATTAAAGCCTTTAGCTATAAAATATTTATGAAAGAAACTGTACTATGTTGACTTCAAATCTGTAACAGAACTCAGAATTTAAAAATCCATTTGTTTCATCACATTACTAATAATTGTTTTAAAGCACTACCCACCTCAATTTTACTAGGTCAATACAAAATATTTGTAAAAGTGCTTCCCCTCTGTTGCCAATCCCATGTGTATGCAAATGTCCTGGAGATGTGCTAAACCTCCTTACTTCAAAATTTACAGAGACATCGAAGTTAGTTAAAAGTTTGTTATATATTTGCCCAGGCAGGACACAATAGAGCCACAGTCAGACTAAATGAATCTGTGTACCTCTGTTAAGAAGCAAGTTCCAATGGGAATTATTCCTAAGTAAAATTTATACAATATTTATATCTTACTTCAGGTAACATAATATTAGATAGTGCTAATAACATTTGATGATGCAAAATACTCAACAATTTTTAAAATGTTCCAGTTTTAATTTACAGCATTTCCAACCAGGTCTACGAAAGGCAATTGAAACCCTCGAGAGGAACTGCCTATTATGATGAGCCATGGACTAGATAGGCCTGTCATGTAGCAGAGGCTAAGACTGTTTTCTAATTCCCTACTTTCAAATGGCTGCTTTTTCTCAGAAGCAGCAGGATTGGAGATAATAGCTTTATGGAAGCAAAACAATCCAGAATTTAGAGAAAAGTTTGTCTCCTGCCTGGGAACAGTATCTAAAATCAACAGTGGATTGACCTTAATGAAAATTATCGGCACTGTTAACTACTCTGGTATTCTGTTTGGTAAAGAAAACCCTATGTTTATAGTCTCACGTTTTAATCTGAAAAGAAGCTTTCCCATCTTCTGGCAGATATTTTATATATGTATTTTTAGGAGGCATAAAGGTAAAACTTTGTACTTTTCAGGGAGCTGCAGCAGCGGTTGCTGTTCTTGCTGTTCAAATTGAAAACAACAAGATCATTTGGGTAAATTCTTGCCATGATTAAACCACAGGCTTCCTATATGCCACTCACCTTTAAAATCTCTTTTTTTAACAATTAGGAGAGATCATCATTAGATCATCTCTTATGAAATGGTCTACTGAAAGGTTGCCAAAGCCATTGTGTGCCTGAAAAGGGATGTTCAAAAGAATGGAATAGATCTAAGAAATGTTAAGATGAAATGACACACAGGTTTCCAGTATATATTAGAGAAAATAGCAGAAGACCTAAGAACATCATTCTTTGCTTCCATAGCAACAAGCAGCTCAACTTTGAAAATGTCCTATCATTGCAAGGTCATAACTCATATTCTTTTATAGCATTGTATTGGTATAGTTTGATATTCACTTATGAAAGCTTTGATTATGAGACTGCATTGCAGGCAACATGAACAAGATGGAATTTGGGGTATTAAAAAAAGGAGAAAGTATCAGTCTTGCATTTTTATATTCAAAGGCTTTCTCACATTTATATTCACTCAGAGTAATACCACCTTTAAAATTCCTTGGCCCATTTTTATCATGTTTTCATTGGAATCTGTAACACATTTTCTGCATTCCATAGTTGATATTTCAAAACTCTTCTTCACCTGTCCTGGTTATCTTTGCTTGGCCTACATAATAATATTTTATTTTTATCCTATTTTCCCCACAACAAACAACTCTGTGAGAAGAGTTGCGCTAAGAGAGAGTAACTGGCCCAAAGTCAGCCAGCCAACTTTCACAACTAAAGTGGGACTGGAATTCATGGTCTCCTGGTATAGAGGTACTTCTTTTAAACATTCTGAAATATTTCATATACATTATCTCAGGCATCCTTATAATTAACAATGTAAGATAGAACAATGTTATTATTTAAACAGCAGCTTAAGAAGAAGTTGAAGCTAAGTGACTGCAATTGGATAAACCATTGCAGAAAGTTCTGTATCATTAAAAGAACAGAAAAAGGATATAAATTTAAATTTAAAGAACAATTTAAAGAACATATACTGTTTGGTTAATCTGGTGTTTTATAAAATTTGGTATTCAAATTATTTAACAACTGGTTCATGATGGCCAACCTGACCCTGGGCTAAGTGGTTGTTAAATCCCCCCCCCCCCCGCTATCAAAGTGGATCCTGGGGGCTGCACTGCACTGCATGGAAAGAGGAGGAGCAGGGAGGAGAAAGAGTGAAAGCATCCTTCTCTTTCCCTCATGCTGGCCTCTCTGTTGCCCATTCCTCCACTGCAGTGCAGCACAGCACCCAGGATCCACTTTGATAGTGGGGTGGGTGAGTGGGTAATTTAACAACCAGTTCACTTGAACTGGTGCGAACCAGCTGAATTCGGTTTTAAGAAACTTTGGGAAAAACTCATAGTTTTCACAGCTTTAAAAGTATTCATTAAATCTATTTGATGTGTATGCCTAATTAATTTAAGTATTTGAAATTAAATTTGTTCTTATGTATTAAAATTATATTCTTTATCCCTTGTATGAGCTATTACTTGTTCTTTTTTATTTAAAAAAAAATCAAGAGAAGCTGATAACTTGATAATAAAACAAAAGCAAAATTGCTGCACAAAAATCTTTCTGGCATCCAACACTCTATTTCAGATACTGCTTTAAAATGAGAAATTACTCTGCTGCATTCTCATAATCCTTCATATTGTCTTCCAATATATAAATGCATATTTGTTTCTTTGGTGTAATTGCTTTGATGCTGAGCAATTCATCCATATTATTTGTTTGTTTGTTTGTTTGTTTATTATTTACTTACTTACTTAAACTTACTTATTTGTTATACTTGTACACCACCCATCTTGCCTGCCTAGAGATGATTCTGGGTGGCTTGGAAACATTAAAAGCCACTGAAACATTAAATCAGTAATCCATACACACACATAAAAAACACTTGTTCTTATCAACTATGTAAGTAAGAAACCTGGGAGAAATATAAGCTTATTGAGAGTATTACTATTTCTAGAATACTTTTGACCTAAGATAATTTTTCGATCATCTTTTACATTCTATTTTGAAATTGCAATTCTAGGACTTCTGGAAATGGCTACAGGATGACTCTGAAACTAGTCAAATGTTCCAGTTGGCCTATAGGTTGGACTGGATGCTGGCAAGTTCAATAGTAGAATTTGAGCCTGCATGTAAAATAAGGCTGGTCTTTTGGAATACCAGTTTCTCACAAAATAAGGCCGGGCCTTATTTTTTTTTTGACCCCCGAAAAAATGGCTAGGCCGTTTGCTTGTCAGACAGCTACCAGTTCTGCTTAAGGCTGAGACTGAGGTGCTTCTTGTGAAGGTTCAGTCTATAGAGCCTTGGACAGGTAGTAGAACTCTGCATAACACTTGCTGTACCAATGACTGAAATTCCTGCAATCATCCAGAAAACATTATACAAATACTCAGATTTGACTCTCCTATCTTCTGGTTCAAATGTATGTCAAATCTGGATAAAATGCAGCCAGGTGCCCAAATCCTTCCAAATGAGGCTGCTAGCCCACAAGATTCTAAATGGCATTATTGGAATTTTTGTAGGTGAAAGGGGACAGGTTGAATTTGGTCCAGAGACTTTCAAACCTGCCCTAATAGACATGTTCATCAGCATGGAGATCTAATCTATTGGAAAGAACTCCCTTAATTTGTCTTCATTTTATTGCCTACCTGCCATCAATTTAGAATTTAAGCCTCCCTCCACAAGAGAGCAAGGCTTTCTTCTCCCCTAGAGGGAAATGTTCACTCAGTGTGCTGTAAAAGTTAAAACTGTTGAGGGGGAATGGGGATAGCTGAGAAAACACCTTCTCTTTGCAACTATTGGGAAGATCCTTCTGTCCAGAATGCTGGGCCTTGTACCACTTCAAGCTGACCTGATAAATAACAAGGCACGACCTGGAGACGGGGGGGGGGGGAGTGTGCGTTAGTTTTGATTTACCTTAAATATTAGTCCAGGAATATTTCTTGACCTTGTATAACTATGTACATCCCACAAGCAGTAGAGAAAAATGACCCATCACATTTTTGAAGCTTATTACTAAGGATAACTCTGGGAACAAAGCAAAGATGTTACCCAGATATTCATGGGAACTGGCTTTTAACTTCTTTCTTTATTTGTTTGTTTGCTGCCTAGAGGGGAAGATGGCATTGCCCCTACCATCCAAAGATCTAAGTAAGAGGAGTATCCTCCCTTCCACAGCTTGAAGCACGTTGGGCCTGCTAGGCCTGCTTCCCACATGTTCTGCTTGTATTTGATCAAGAATGGGTTGCAGCTTGATTGAGACAACACTCCAGAAACTGTCTTGAAGGTGGCTATAGTATGTCACCATTTGATCCACAGCTATTAAGAATTAATTACAGTATTAAAAAGTAACATGATTAGGGTTATATTGCACATGCTGGATCACAACACTGTAGTCAAGTATATTACGAAATATAATTTTATAAGCTAGATGTCTAGATATTTACTGCATTACAGATGTAGTATGCATAGAATCCTGCCATCTTCCATATAGATAGCACTTCCTTTGAAAGTAAAAGGAAGCATCCTGAGTCTGTCAGGAATAAAAAAAACAACTTTCTCCTAGTTGCAATGTTCTAAATCCCCAAATAGAAAAAGTTCCTATTTTCACTGTAACTATTGTAACATTCGTATAAGCTTCTAAGAAAATTGTTGAACACCTCAAGACTAGGATATAACCCTGAGGTAATTCTGTCCAAACATTATATCCATGTTGATATAATGATAATTCTGAGGTACTAAGAAAAAACAAACTAAGAATCCTCACCAGGAGGAAGTCACCTCATCCCATAGTTTCAGAAAAGTGTGACAAAATGACACTTTTTGTAATTGTTGCAGTTTCCTATGAAGCAGAGCTGGTTCCTAGCTGGTTAATCTAGCCAGAAACCCAATGACCCAAAAACATAAAAGAGCAAGCACCCATCTCAAATTGCTCTGTTACAAGTATATGGAAGGAACCTCAGAGCAAGACAATGTAACACAAAATAAGCTAGATGTACTTTTATCTTACTGACAGTTACTTAAACCAACCTCCCTCTTTTTGGTCTTCTCCTATTGCTGGAAAACGTGGATGGAGGGGGGGGCGGCTTTCCAAGATAGGGAAGGCTATTTTAAACTATTTTAAACTGTTAGATGAGATAGTCAAAATCTTCTTTCTATTTTGGTAACTGTAATAATTGGAGCTTTCTACGTGCTTTTTTACATAATTTATCTACTGCACTCATTTTTCCACTGAATGTGCACATTTCTCTCTTAAAAAGCAGATGTTTTCTATCTAGAGCTGCTTTTAAAAAGGGATGAGTCTTGTCAGGGATTCTCTGTTCTACTCAGATGGCCTTCCTAAATTATGCCTATTAAGTATCTAAACCAGAAGATCATGTTCTAATAATCTTCACTTTTTACATGTCTGATATAAACAGCCAGTGGGGGGAGACTAATTGATTTAAGGATGGATCACAAAAAAATGGGATAGAGCCCTTGGAGAATGAATAGAATAGAACAACTTTTCTACAGTATTTCAGCATCATCACTGTTATGACCCAACCGGGTTCCAAAGAACAAACACAGACAAAGGTCTATCAGAAATATACACCTTCTAGGTAATTTAGCATGCAGGTGCAAGTTTTCAGAATGTAGCATGAATGAAATTAAATGTTAGTCACAGCCCCAACTATTCTTGGTAATATGCCACCTTTATACCATTAGTTTGATAGCAATGAAGAAGTACAGATAGTTCTTCATTTACAATCACAATTGGAATTGGAACTTCATCATAAGTCATTATGGTCATAAGTTGAGTCAGACACAATTTTATGACATTTTTTATGATGGTCATTACAAGTGTTAAGAAATCAAGCTTCCCCAATGGGCGGTTTTGCCAGAAATCAGCTGAAAAATGTTGCAAATCATGATCACATGACTGCCGATGCTGCAACCAGTCATAAATGTGAGCTGGTTGCCAAACAACCAAACTGAGATCACATGACCACAGGTTGGTATCATGGTCATAGCTGCACATCAAGTTGTAAATCATCGTTGCCAAGGCTGTCATAACTTTGAACCATCATTAAATTAACAGTCATAAGTTGAGGACGACCTCTATCTGCAAAATGAATTTATCTCACATTTATTACTTAATAAGTAACTCAAGGTGACAAATGCGCATAATAATTCTTTTGGCTGTTTTTCCCACAACAATAACCCTATGCCTTTTACAGAGTGATACATAGAAATTGGTATATGAATGATTTTGCAACCCTGTATTTATTTCCAGCAAAAGCATCCGTTATTATATAAGGTAAAGACTTTTTAAAATGGTGAACTTCCATCTTCAAAATTGTGCATAAGCTACAGGTAGCCCTTGATTTACCACCACAATTGAGCCCAAAATTTATGTTAACTGAGTCATTTGTTAAATGAGTTTTGTCTCGTTTTACGACTTTTTTGTCACAGTTGTTAAATGAATCGCTGCAACTGATAATTTAGTAACCTGGGTGTTAAGGGAATCTTGTTCCCCCATTGACTTTGCTTGTCAGACAGTCACAAAAGGTGATCACATGATCCCGGGACATTGCAACCATCATAAATATGAGCCAGTTGCCAAGCACCTGAATTTTGATCACATGATCATGGGGATGCTGCAAAGGCCGTAACTATGAAAAAAGGTCCTAAGTCACATTTTTTAATGCCATTGTAACTTTGAACGGTCACTAAACAGATTGTGGTAAGTTGAGGACTACTTGTACTACATGAAACCATGTAACTGTTTATTAAGTTAAGTGTAGAAATGTCAGGTAACATACACATTTTGAAGCAACAAAGCTCTGAATTTTTGGATATTCTTGCTCAAGGCCAGCAGTAACAAATCTGCACCCCTAAACAAAATCCTTGATTCCACTGTTTCTCTATAGGGACAACTTTTCAGCATCGTCACTGTTCTGACCCAACCGGGTTCCCAATGAACAAACACAGACAAAGGCAGCAGCCCCCACCTTTTAAGGTTTAATAACAAATTCTGTTCTGAAGGCTGCTTTCCACTAATAAGCTTCGACAAGAAAGAGCCTTGCCATTTGTTTGTCAAGGCTGCCAAAAAGCCAGAGATAAGAATTAATTTACAAAATTCTCCAAACATGAACTCAGATGTCCACTAGTTGAGTTTCAGAGCTTCTTTGCTATCTGCAAAGCACGCTTTTCCAAACCTGGCTTTTATCCTCTTGAGGGAGGGGCTATTACCTTGCAAGCCTTACTCCCGAGTCGCCTGCGCTGCTGTAATTGTTCTTTCCTCTGAGTAATCCTTCGTGCACATGCACTTGGCACAGGCTCCTCGGGAACCTCCTCGTCACTGCTGCCAGCCCCCACAATGTTTGAAGGCAGCAGTCTACTCCCTGATGGTCCTGGCCCCTCATCAGAGTCATCGGTCTCCTCAGCCATCTGCACCTGCTGCTGGCTAACCACAACAATCACTCAGAATGTTAACTATTCCATGAAGATAATGATTATTCCTCTTTGGGGTGTTTGACAGATTCCCTATGTTTTCACAGTCAAATGTCTTTCATAAAGTGAGGATTTTGTTTTGGGGCTTTGAGAAACTTTTCCAAACATTCCATTTGGCTTTCCTCAAGTAGGCCAAAAATTATTTTCCATTTGCTCCTCAGTATTCTACTTTGGATACAGAGTTGTTCGTTTTCATCAACTGGCTCTGCTATGAATCGAAGAATAACATAGCACAGAGGGCATCTCTATGTGAAAATGGAAACAACCCTACTAGAATTGTTATCATGGATTCATGTCTATTGCGATATGTGAAAAAGTCTTCAGCTTCTGCCCAAATAAAACTGCCAATTCTCTTGTAGTTTTTCTTCTACACAGAAGTAATTCTAACTCACACATCCTAACGGCCACTAATTTTCCTCTTGAGGAGAGTTAGCTACATACCATGAAAAGAGGTGACTACTGGTCTGCCCCCCTGGGGGCAATTTATGGGAATGTTTGAACTAATATTTGTGTAGCCTGCCATGACCTGTGTGGGAGAGGATTTTTTAAACCTAGTCTTCAAGTGCATTATTACTGCACAGGAGACCAGCCAGGGTGACCCAGCCAGCCATACCCAGCCAGCCAGGGGCAATGACTAGTGGGGAAAGAGTGGGAAAAGGTTGTTGCTTTTGCTCTTGGCTGATGATTCATGGAGAAAGGGACTGTTGTTCTGTTGGTTGTATACTGATGACAGCCTGTAACTAGACTGAAAGGAAAAACACGGAAATTCAGTGTAAGTTCCCAGCTCATGAAAAAGTCCAGCAGAAGATTCAGATCAGCAAGAGGGAAAAATGCATTACTGCACATTGAAGTTGCAGTATATAGTTTATAAAGAGGATATAAAAGAAGAGAATACCCTCCTACTCTATAAAAGCTAAAGGTCCAGTTATGCCCAACTCTAACGGGCGGTGCTAATCTCCATTTCATAGCTGAGGAAACCAGCATTGTCCAAAGACTTTTGTGTGAACATGTGGCCAGCATGACTATATGCCAACACTGTTCCCTTCCCACCAAAGTTGTATCTATTACTCTACTAACATTTGCATGCTTTCGAACTGCTAGGCGAGCAGGAGCTAGGGCAAGTGATGGAAGATATGACCATTGCACAGTGCTCAAGTCTTGTTGAACCCACGCTGACAAGCTCAGCATTTTTAACTGCTGAGCCACTGTGTCCTAGTTCTGCTTTATAGCAAAGATCAAATGTATAAGCATGGCCTATGGTTCCAGAATTTATACACATTATTGCAAGCAAATGCAATACAATTTTTTTCATATAAAAGAAACTACCGTATATGCCAGCGTATAAGACGACCCGGCGTATAAGACGAACCCCCAACATTTCCACTCAAAATATAGTTTGTTATATACTCGCCTCTCTTCCGCAAAAGACTTCCACTTTTGCACTTTTTTTTTTGAGGCACTTTTGTCTACCGTCAGAAACGAATCCCGTGAAGCTGAAAGGAGCAGCAGCTTTCTCCAGCTCCCAAGAAACGAGGCTCGCACTCGCCGGGCTCCGCTGAGGTATCCGGCTGGGGCTGTCAGGAGTTGTTACTGCTGGCGTGGCTCCGCTGCCCCAGTCCCGTTGCCCTCGGGAAGGAAAGGCAAAAGGAAGAGCCGCGGCGGCACTTTGAATGGCAGCAGCGGCTCCTGGTTTTACCTTTCCCTTCCCGAGGCAACGCGGGACTGGAGCCGCGCAGCCGCGCCAGCGGTAACAACTCCTGACAGCCCCAGCCGGATACCTCAGCGGAGCTCGGGCGGTGTGGAGCCTCGCTTCCTTGGGAGCTGGGAGAAGGCTGGCTGCTCTTTCGGCTTCACGGGATCTGCTTCCACGGTGCGCAAAAGTGCCTCAGTCAGCCGCGGGCAGCCGCAGTGCTTCCCAATTACTATTTGCCGGCGATAAGACGACCCGGCATATAAGATGACCCCCCCAATTGGAGGCATCTTTTTCAGGGCAAAAAGTCGCCTTATACGCCGGCAAATACGGCATGTGAATATAACTTTCTGCGTCTCCACAGATAAATAAAATTCAGACTTATACTGGTTTGGACCAGCTGGTTTTGAAGGGCAACATAGTAGCAATTCGCAATTTGCTTGGCAAGTCTTAAGCAAAAGGATAAGAAAGAGGAAAATAAAAGATGGCTGCAATAGGGTAGGTTTTCATTTTTATTAGAAGAACATTTCTAAGTGAGGAAAGGTGCCACTCCTCTCCTTCCCTCTCTGCCCTGAGAAGCGGCAATCTTCATATTAGAATTTAGGGGAAAGGAGGTTTGGGAAGTGCAATGGAAAATATTAAAGGTTTTATAAGACAGCAAAAAACAACAACAGAAAATCATTTCAAGCTTTTGAAATTGGGGATTTTAAAACAGCAAAGACAACTTAGTATAATCCCTGTAGAGTAGTATATTCAGTGATCCTCCTCCCCAAATATTTCCAGCTCCTCCTGCACACACACACATCAATGGTCAGCCACTAGTTTTAGTTGAAAAGGAAGGGATATTAGGGCTCTGGTGGGTTGCTCAGTGTGAATATTAACATAGTGTGCAACTGCAGTAAAAATTGAGAATACAGAATGATTTCAAAAAGTCTTGCGAATCTGAGGAAAAGTCACTTTGCTATTCTCCCCACTTGTCCTACCAACAGTAGTGTTGAATATGTACACTGCAAAATTCTGCCTCATAATAGATCACTAATAAGGAGTGGATAATAAATCAGCCAATTGATTACTTAAATTGTTCTATCAGTAGCACAAAGAGACAGGAAATCTGAAACTCACTACAATGCACCCACCAAACCCTCCAGCTATGCATAAAAAGAGTTTATTCCATTCACCTGTCACTATACAATAAACCATTTACCTACCCACCACAGAATAAATTATCTTGCTTCTTTTCCCTCACTGAAAATGCCTTTACTCCTGTGTGAAGTCCTCCTAGTCTCTTATCACTGAGATCAATTTGAGCTCTTAAACGTCTATCATTAAAGGCCAGCCACCTTTTTATGAGAAAGAAGGATAGAAAGCACCCTCTGAGTTTGCAGAGCTTGGAATTCAACTATTGCTTCTTAAGTGAAGAATAACCTTTGAGCTAAGCACCCATGTAATAAGCCGAGACAAATAAGTTCGGCTACCACCACAGAATTACAGCACTGGAGAACAATTTGCTACATTCCTTCAAAGGCCTGTATGAACCCAATCTCCTAAATAAGTACCAGACACCAAGTGCTCCATAAGCAAACAGAGCCCCCAAAGTGCATAAATGAAATAAGTAAAAAGCTTCACATTACATATAAACCAGCCGTTTGCACCTTGTTATTAATGGTCTTGACTGTGACCTCTGAACCCAGCTTTGCGTGGAGTCACGAATCCTCAAGACTTGGCACTCCTGCAATAATTCCTAAATGTAGGAAAAGAATAAATAAAGCTTCTCAGATGTAGATTAGGCCGTATAACACAGAATTTAATTTTAAGAACTGCATCACTAATCTTTTTCATGAAGGAACTTGCAAAAGTTGTGTGGTATGAAACATCCATGAATACAAACGGCCTATGGTGGATTGACTACCAATGGATTTTTAGATAAAGGACATACCTAATACAGTATTAAATGAACAAAATCCTGATGTATAGACCAAGGGAAGACTAGTGGGAATATGATAAACCAGCAGAGCAAAACAGGACTTCTAGAATAAGCTGCTCTCCTAGAGAATTATTGGAGGTAGCTATACAATGGGCTTTTTCCAACTTGCATTCAATCCATTTCCACATCACAGAATTCATGCCAGGTTTGCTCTGGTTTTTAATTTCTTAGGGGTGTGTGAGTCAGCTATGTTCTAATTCAGATTTGAGGTTCAAAGACAAAATTAGATTTCAGTTGATTGAACAATTGGTTGGTTAGAACAGTGACCATCATAGGAACAACTCCCCAAACCAGAAAAAACAGATTACCCATAACAATAAGGAAACTTCAATCCAAAAAGAGATCACTTTGGTGGAAAAACAAATCTGGTCACGTTGCCAACTTCAAAAGCCGATACAAAAATTTATACCACCAGATAAAGACTGAATGCACCAATTATCACATTAAACAAGAGGAAAATCTTCTACACATAAATTCCACCTGCGCTTTCTATAATTTTGTAAACAACAAAAAGACTCATGGTCCATCCCACCCCTGAAAGGACCTAATGGTAAAGACTGCAATGATGACACCATTAAAGCCAGCCTACTATTGACCTCACCCCTTTCCTAAGAGGTCTGTAGGGGGCGTGCATAAGCGCACCAATGTGCCTACCGTCCCTGTCCTATTGTTTCTTTTATTTCCTTATATGTATCCATTTCATGTATTTATAACTATGTTTATACTTATACCTATTATCTTGTAAGCGATTGACAAATCAAATAAAGCAAAGCAAAGCAAAGCACATTGCTTCATTTTTGACAGAATGAGATAAGAGTAGCAGGAATGATAGCCTTTTGGAGGGCACTAACATTGAAGATTTCCAGCAATAAATTTGGAAAAAGACCCTATCTCACCTCTTTTAAAGAAGAGATAGAATGGATGAGAAAACAATAGAACAGCTGACTTCGTATTATTTAACAAAATGACTATAGAAATGTTTTACTGAACCAATACATAAAATGTCCTATCTAAATGGGGGGAAAATTTAAAAATCAAAAACTCAACTATCTTCTCAGTACTTGGTTAGCCAGGGTGGCCAAATTATCAAGATGGCTTTAGGGCAATATAATCTTCAGTTGAGATTAATTTAGTATACTTTTTAAAAAATCTTGGCAACTTTAACAGGATGGCTGGGGAATTCTGGGAGTTGAAGTCCACACATCTTAAATTTGCCAAAGTTGAGAAATGCTGCACTATGATATAAACAGTTTGTTCTATGCTATACTCTAACAGCAAACAGCTTTCTTTTAGATAAGACAAAATAGCAAACAGCTTTCTTTTAGATCATAAGACAAAACACACAGAGAGAAGTCCAGTTTTTGAAGGTAAAAAGGAATTATTATTATTATTTTGCTGTTTTTTAGTTAATGGTAGAAAAGAAAAAGGATGAAAGTGGAACTGAGGAAATAAAGAATTGTAGACAAACTGGACAGTGAGAATAACAGGGGCTATACTACAGGACAGACAAATAGATATGAGATTTAAGGATTATAGATTGGGGAAGTAATTAAAAACTCAAACAGGTATAAAATATAAATAGCAGAATAAATCTGAATATATTTCTTTCCTTCCCAGAAAACCTGCATGAAAACATTCTAGTGAAAGTGTGAGGTTGAGCAGCATTCATTGTTCTGGCAAAGAGGATTTGCAGGTGTTCTTAAGTCATTAGCCAGTTATTTGAGCCACTGTTTGTGCCAATATCTCAGAGCCCACTGCACCTCTCAGTGCTGATCAGCCCCTCTGCTTTGTTCACTTGAATGTTTCGAATTCTGCGCATCTAGAAAGTCCATTGAACCTATGACTACCCTGCAAATTTGGAGAGTAGATTTAGATTCTTGTTCAGTGTCTTGAAGTTTCAGTTTAAAGCGGGATTCAATAAAAGCTTTGCAAAGCCTTAGTTGTAAGAAGCCAACCTTCTCAATGAACATTCAACTAAGATGCATTACAATTTTGATTGTCAGTTTGGCTTGTATATGCGTCATCTTAATCCTTCTAGAACCTTTGTGATTTGACTATGTGGAATAAATCACAATCTAACAAGCACTTGCCAGATTCAAGCTAATAAGGCTCTGCTCTTTCTCTTTTCTGGTGTCCTACATTTTATGACATTTTGATTTCATTATTTACATTCCCAGAAACTGCTTTAAGTTTTTTCAGAATTCAATCCTATCATTAGTTTTCTTAGGCCAGAAAAATGTAAATTCTATGACCTTAAATAAGCTTAGATGAGGTGATTGAGGTAATATGAAAACACCCTTCAAGAACTGGACCTCACCAGTTCTTTACACTCATTTGACCTCAAGATAGAGAAGGCTGTTATTTCAACTGAATTCAATAAAAATTGCTTAAAGATATTTGAGGAATAATTAGAGGAATTTGACAGGAGGGCCAATTACTTAAGATGATGAGCTTTTCTATATTAGATATATTCAGAGATGCTCAAGAAGTTCATGGTCTACTTGCCACTGTGACTTTGCAATCTATATATTTTAGTTTTAGATTAGTTTTCTATTCAAGAGTTGAAAGCTGTATTATGTGAACTGACAGAATGTACAATTTTAATAGTACTTACATATGAGAAGTACAATGCAACTATCTTTTAATTACCCAGGAGAGCAATTTAATCCACTGATCTGTATAAAATGCTTCTTTGAGGAAATTCAAACCTTTCTTAAGGAAGATCTAGCAATTAAAATACTTTACCTTCATCACCTGAAAAGCAGTTTCTAATAATGTGATAATGTACATGACGTTGTTCTTCGACTGGAAGTTACAAGGCAGTACAGGACATAATATCTTGTCTAACAACAGTTAGAGATGTGGTTTGGTATGCATTGCAATTCCTCCTTTCCTTTTAAGTTATACATATATTTTGTATACTTATGGGTGTCTTTGTATTTTTTTTTCTTCAAGAGAATTTTAAAATGTTGTTTTACTTCCACATTACATTTGGCAATCTATGGACCTACACTTACTATTAAAAATGTAGGTATACAAAGTGTACAAAGTATTCATTCAGGAGTCTGGTAACAGTAATCTGGGGTGCGGGGAGAGAGAGAGAGAGGGAGAGGGAGAGGGAGAGAGAGGAGAGAGGAAGGAAGGAAGGAAGGAAGGAAGGAAGGAAGGAAGGAAGGAAGGAAGGAAGGAAGGAAGGAAGGAAGGAGCAGTATATAAATAAATAATAAGAGTGAGATCGCTCATACAACTGGTAACTACCATGATAACTATTACTTGGGTATAGTAAAATTTAGGATAAATGTATCACATAAAACCAAGGAGTGCAAAATTAACTCAAGATATCTAATATGGAGCAAATAGACTCCATATAACCAGCAGAGAACATAACATGTATTTTACACCTGTGTTAAGTAAACCTGCAATCAGAAGCAATGCTGTAGGAATATGAAGTGGCATCAGGAACTGAAAGCACAGCACAAAGAAATATTTTAGTAGATGAAATGTGTGTCTGTGTATGAAAGTAGCACAGAGTAAGACTTATTGATAGCAACAGACATTGCAGAACATTGCCAGCCCTATTTGCAAGCTTATCCCACTCTAGTATACTCATGTCAAAGAGAAGACAGTGAGACAAACCAGCCTTAGGGAGTGATGCACAGGAGACTCTGCTTCATTTATAAGTTGGAAAAGATTCAATTTTAAAAAGCATTATGCTGCTTACCTTATGGGCCTCTGTGGATGGCAAAGTGAAATTGGATGAGTACAGCATGACCATTAATCATCAGAGAGATACCACCGTGAGAAACTACCCCTGTGGCTTATGTTCACTCGGCAGATAACATTTGAGTTTTACCTCCTAGTTGCTGCATAGATCCAACCGTCTGTTTCCTCTTTCTTGTCTCGTCACAAATGAATGCAAACACCACTACAGATAGAGTGGTAAGTGACATATTTATCAAGTGGTAATGGGGAATGATCCCCAAATAATCAAGAACACTATCATAGGCTTATAGATAACAAGCCATTATCTGCATTGCAATATATATACATTTATGAAACAGCAAAGGAAAATATTGAGGTACAGAAATGAATGATCTTCAAAACATCTCTATGAACTAAAAATTTGCCTCAGAAAGAGCAGCCATTTTGTGTAAACTTCAGAGTATGTTTTTGCAACAGAAAAACTTCTATCCTTGTGTTGTTTATGTATGCCTTGTAAACTGGCCATGCCTTAATAATGTCTAACAGCAGTTGAGAAATATACCTGTCATTGAATACTAAAATGCTATTATTACTCAGTTCTTCCACTTTCCTTCATATAGTTGCTGTTCAAAACAAAGATAGCTAGATGGGAGAAAAGGGAAGGAAGGGGAAGGGATAAACTGAGCTTTATAAATGACTCAGGATAGACAAAGGTCAAGGATAAAAATCAATTTTGTCTATTGAAGTTAAGAAACTCCTCCTAAGGTATCAGTCTCCATCAAGCTCTACAAATGGTTGAGCAATTTAAGAAACAAGTGCAAGTGACTGATCCACTTATTAAATTTTGATTTATGCCTTGATGAACAATAAAAAAGTAAAGAAACTCTTGAGTCAAGCAGTTGTCTTGGCAGAGTTAGTGTTTAAATGTTTGCAAACCCTTTTGAATTTTCAGTATTTCTGCATAAATATGACCTAAAACATAACCTGTCCTCCATGCCAATCTGGCAACTGGATAAACAAAGCCAATTAAATAAATGAGTTAAAACATTAAACTTGTTCCAAAGCTACATATCTGTGTGTGGCAAGCATGTGAATCTTTGCTTTCAGACACAGCCATGCCCCCACTGGGCAGCAATAACTGCAACTAAACATTTCCAGTAACTGATCAGTCTGACAGATTGGTGTGGAAATTTTAATGCATTCCTCTTTATTGAGTATCTCCAAACTAAGGGATATTGGTGGGATTTCTCACATGAACTTACTTACTTCAAGTCCTTCCACAAGATTTCTTTAGGATTAGGGTCAGGACTTGGCCACTCCAAAACATCAGCAATTACTGAAAGCAAAAGTTCACATATTTTGTGATAGACAAATATGTAGCTTTGTATTCTTTCCCTCAGTAAAGAAATGAATAAGTATGTTAAGTCATTTGTTTAATTGGTTTTCTCTTTATATAGTTCTAGCAATTGTGTGGATAACAGATCACATTTTAAGTCATATTTATAGAGAAATACTGAAAATCTAAAAGAGTTCATAAACTTTTTAAGGATCACTGTACAGAAATGGTTTGATGTTGTTTTCTTTCTCTAATCTGGCCAACAGTCTCAGAATTGCCAGGTACTCTTTCATTGAAATGCAAATCAGGGCCAATCCTGGTTAGCTTTTGCAATGGGCAATGGTCAGCTAAGAACTGCCACTTGCTTAGGCCAGTGAATATGGGGGAGATGGACACACAGCAATCAATTAAATTCTTAATAAAATAAGTAGGCTGCATAGGCTATGTATTTACTTATGTATAATAAATGATCCTGTCCAAAGAAAAATTTATATTCTTTCCTATCTTAAAGGTAAGGAACTATTATAGGGATGTGCTGTCTATATCTCTTACTGTGCATTCTCTGTGGAACAGCATATGCCTGAAACATTGATGGTCCAAATACTGACGGCCTTGTGCAATTATACAACTTGGCTTGGATTTGTGTGTGGCCTAGGCATGGCATGTGTATGCATGTATTATTCCCTTTGTGATTTTATTAGTTTTAATTTGCCGTTTGCTACCCAGAATCAAATAAATAAATCCAAAAATAACTGTAAATCAGATAATCCTCAAAAAACACAATATGTAGCGACCAGTTGGAAGATCCCCATAATTAAGAATGGTTCAGAGCCAAGTATCAACAGAATTATCTCCTGCTTTCAAGACTAGCATTAGCAACACATTTCTATGGTACTTCTTGCTCCCTTTTCTTCATCTTGCTACCTTAAATCAGGATAGAGAGAGCAAAGCAAGTGCAGGCTATGATTCTTTTTTCTTGTTTTTCTGTTAACTGCTCCTTTCTTTAGAAGTAAACAAGTGAAACAACAGCAAGAAGCAGGAGGCTTGATGTACTGGCAGTGGGCCCTCTACTGGGCTGTGTATCTTGGCAAGTGGTCAGTAAGACAAGATCTGTGGGTTAGATTCTTGGCTAATAAACATTTAAGCATATCTCCACTTCAGAAGGAAATTTCAACATAGGATCTATCAGATTTATTGCTTTCTGTAATTTCTGAGAGAGAAAGCAGTAGCCTTAAGTACAACAATCCTCTCCCCACTCACCCACTCAGACATTGAATTGTGGATTTTAAATCTACAATATTTTAGGCTTAAGTACAGCAATTTTTAACAGCCTATAAAACAAAGCTAAGTAAGTCTTCCTTCACACTCTTAGTTGCCAATGCTTTTGTAGTCAAGAGGGGCTGATGTTAAAGTTCATGTGAACTGAGATGTGTTCAGATTTGGGTCAGCTGATGCCAGAGACCAGAAGGCATGAGGCGTTCAATCTTCTCCATCAAGAAGCTCAAAGGTGACAAAAGAGTTCCAAAAAACTGAAAGAAAAAAAAAAGCTGTAATAAAAAATTATGCTGAAGTTAACAAGAGAGCTATTCAAATATATATTACCCCAAACTTCGGCCTCTGAAGAAAAAACAGGAATATTTCCCAGCCTATATCAGTGGACTTCAGTGAGTATGGGAAATAGTCTAGGTATCACACTATAATAAAGTTGTGATATTGTCTGGCAGAGGAAAATTATCTCCTTTTCATTTTTTTTAAACAAAAGTCTATATAAATATTTGTATAAAACTTAAAATTTTAGTTTGAAACACATAATCCAATAAATCTGGAGAAATGGAGCAGCTGGTACTTTAAAAAATAAAGATTTAAAAATGATGAGTCAAACTCCCAAAATGTTCCAACAAATAGGAAGATTTAACCAATGTTTACAGAAATAGTAGGATAAAAATATTTTAAATAATACAGGTTTGAATGAAATACAGCATATTCAAAATGTTAGGCTTAAAGTAATTATGTCAGTTTCATTACTTCAAAATTATCCTTATTAGACATAGACAAATCATGAAAAAGTAATAATAGTAATCTTGATTCTTAGCCCAACTGTGTTACAAAAATAGATTCTATGAATTTATTCAGCTATCATTTATTAATCATATTTTCCCCAATCATGACTGCTGTCAGCAATCTGAGGCATTTAGTAGATCATATATCATAAAATTAATCCAGAAAGTTAACATAGCAGAAAGTCATGCCAACATGAACATATCTGTAGAGCTTTGATGCAGAATTTTTTTAAAAGCTGTGCTTATAATAATTTCATCATACTATCAACCTACAATTCTTCATGTTTCAGACATTATGCACAGAAATGAAAAAAAAATCTTATGGATGCCATCCTTCTCTCACACCAATAAAATAAATTCAGATACAATTTATAAAGACACATGGAATTTATGGAACTCTACTTCAGATGGTTTAAATATAGAATTGGTTCATTACACATTTTAAGCCATATACATTTCTTGTAGATAAGCAAAAGCTTCTAATGTTTATAAATCTGAGATGTTCAGCAGCTGTGGAACAGCTTAAGTCTTCAATGTCACCTAATGAGTCTTAACAAAACATTAAAGATATTTATTCCAGTTCTAAAATCAGATCATACAATGAAAAGGACTGTTTTTTTGAGATTCAAGGATCACGATCTATTTTAGATCTAAATAGAATCCAGATCTTTAAGAGCATATGTGTTGAAGCCAACAGATTAAATAACAATTGGGTGACAAATTAGTACAGTATAAAACTAATCTTATTTAAAAAGAACACTCTAAGGAAAACTTGAAATTTCATTTCGTAAAACTATTTAATACATGTTAATAGCAAGTGGAAAAAAGAAATCAAAACAATTCTAAAAGACTTAAATTCTGTAAAACTAAAGAAACTTAAGAGTTCCTCCTGGAACCAACAGAAGGCAATAGAAAATATAAATGCAGACCATGCCAACTATGAATCAATGCCTTTTGGTTTTCAGTAGCACTGGAAACTTCCACAATAATAAAAGCCCTGCGATTGCAACTGATAACTATAGAAAGTAGATGGTTCCTGCACTGGAATAGTTGAGAAATTGAGGAAAGCAAAAATTAGTAAAGTAGGCACCTCCCCCCCACCCCACCCCCCAAGTTTACACAATTTCAAAAGCAGCTTCTGAAACAACTAAGGAGGCCTGAAGCAGGATATGGCTTCTTTAACTACATAAAGAGAGATATTTCAAGTGCACTTTATTCCAAGCATTTCCCAATGTGTATGTGTGTAACAGTGATCATGGCACTAGGATGATCACTGCAAGAAACAATTCCAATAAGACATGGAATAACACTCAAAGCAGAAATCAGTATAAGGAAACAGCCTGATTTTAAAATAGATACTTTCTGCCAAAATCCTCAGAATTCACATATGTACCCTGGGCCCTTGGATCAAATGTGAAGTCAATTTAAATGTTATGAGCTGGAAAACAATCTACACAGCTATAAAATTGTTCTAATGTACTTTTGTCTTTTGTTTTTCATTGATTGAATTAGACACAATTATTGTGTACTACAAGAAATTGATTCTAGAGTTTGATAATTACACAGATAAAATCATTAGAACCGAGGAAGAACTCTTGTATGTCTTTCAACAGTTTACAACATGTAGCATTTTCTTGTCACCAACAAGAAAAATCAGGCTGGCTTCTTAGAAAAATTGAAATAAAAGAATTGTAATGGAAATTAATGTGCTATTATGTATATGCATCAATCAAATGAATCAGTACAGCAATCTGGAAATAAACTGTTTTCTTTTTTATCTAATATAAGGTTTGTAAAAATGAAATATGACAGACTGAATATTTATTAGTCTATGGTATCTTGAATTTTCTAAAATTATATTCTATACAACTTTTTTTTTTTAAAAAAAGGAAAGCAGTGGAACAAATTATTACATAAGTATTATTTAAGTTAAGTAGGTCATAAACATCTTGCCATAATAGAATTCAACTTTGCTATATTCAGATGAGGCAGCCATTCTTCCAATCTCATTTGTGGTACTTAGAAAAGATCTCCTTCCAGGTCTTTTGGTTTCTATGGTGCTGAAAAAAAGTTCATTCTAAATTAACTGAAGACCAAGTCTTCTCTAAAACAATAGCACTTAACAAAATATGACTGACAGATCAAAGAATATGAAATACTACAAGCTAAAAACTTAGATTGTTTGATTCTGTTTTACAGGCCTTCTGATTGGAGGAGAGGGGGGCATAGATTATGCATGCTGTGAAATTCATTCTGAAGTGTGTGGCTTTCATTCTTAGGTTCAATTTTTAAAAATGGTGACTTTTATATCCCCTCTCGAATTAGAAGTTTCAAGTCAAGGCAGAATGCAGGCCTGTATCTCCAAGAACTTTACCTTCTTGAAGATGTTGAAGATCTTTGGGGCCCCTTGGTGCCACCTTTTGATGGTAGGTAGATCTTAATTCAGACATAGCCTGAGCTTGAATAAGTAAAATCAGTTATTGGCTTAAACTAGCATTCTTCCCTGAGAGCCCAGACCTACTGACTCTATTAGATAATTTTTACTCAACTTGGAAGACCACCTTGGAGATAAAATTACAAAATATTGGCTTATCTATAACAACTCTGCATTCTTTGGGTTTTTCTAAAGCTAAAGAAATTGCCAATAGCAAATAATTGATTTGCACAGAGATAGTGCTGGAAATTTCCCTTTTTAAAGATTTTTTTTTGGGGGGGAGGGAGGGTAAAGTAAACATTTTCCCCTGGCTAAATATTAAAACAATCTTGCTACTGCAAAATATTGTAGGGTCTTTGCCCTAGCATATTTTAGCATATCTTCATTTTTCCTGGAAGATAATTTCTTCATCTCAGAGGGAGGGTCTGTCTCTGTCATTTGGGAACCACTGAAACTATGGGCCATGTACTGTTGTGTTGCCAATTTTATGAAGAAATTGGCCACTTGCTTTTACTTTATTTCTAAGCATGTTCCCCAGTAGAGTACATCTTACATTTAATTTCTTCTTGTAAACCATAATAGTGATTTACCTTTAAAGTTGCCTGGCAACTTTATGTAACCTGGCAATTGTATTCGAACAAACATTGTTTTGTTTTACTCTATGTTATTTTACATTACTCTGAGTATGGTTTTTTTGATAACATTGTAAAGTATTTTTAAAATTTAGTGATTTAGTCTTAAATATTTAACTTTTAGTATGTCAGTATTTTTCATACATTTTATTTTTTTCTAATATAATCATAAATTTTATGGATTGCTATATGAACTCTATAAACTCTTATGACCATTTTTCAAACTTATGACCATTTCAGCATCCCCATGGTCACATGATCAACATTTCGATGCTTGGCAACTGACTCGTATTTATGACGGTTCCAGTGTCCCAAGGTTATGCAATCAACTTTTGCAACCTTCTTATAAGCAAAATCAACAGGGAAGCCAAACTTCCTTAACAACTGAGTTACTAACTTAACAACTGCAGTGATTCACTTAACAACTGTGGCAAGAAAAGTCATAAAATAGGACAAAATTCACTTAACCATTTCGCTTAGCAATTGAAATTTTGGAGTTAATTATGGTTGTAAGTCGAGGAATACCTGTATATTACTGAAGTCTTAACGAAAATATGTAACAATATATTGAATACGCTGATCAATCCTTCATCAGATAATTAGTTATTATTTAGCAGCTCCAAACCGGGGGGCGGGGATTAATTTTTTTAATAGAAATTTTGTAAAACAAAATTAAAGTTTTATTATCCTTTAAAGATACATTGTTTCCTTATCTCATATATATATATATATATATATATATATATATATATATATATATATATATATATATATATATATATATATATATATATATATATATATATATATATATATATTTGCATAGTTATGAACCATTTCAGTTATGTTAAATTATACATTTATATCACTAAAATATGACTTATTCAGACAATAATAAATGTAGCTTTGCCACAAATTTTATTAGTTTATAAAAATATAAAATACAAAAATAGAAAGAAAAATGAAAATAGGAAAGCCAGGGAGAAGAAAGGGGAAGAGGGAAAAGCCTGAGATAAAATGGAAAAAAAAAAAGAAAACCATTGACTTCGACTCTTTTTGGCACAGTAGAATAAAATAACATGTAACCTCAACTTTTTACTTATATAGTAACATTTTATACTAATCATTTCTATAATAGCAAACCTATCTAATCAGCAAATTCCAATAATGATAAGTGTATTGACCAAATGTACTTTAAAATGTACTCTTTCTTTGGAGATAGAGGAAAAGATTCTCAGTTCTAAGCAATATATTTAATTTTTTAAAAAGGCAGGTAAACAAACTGTAGGGAACCGGTGGCTCAGTGACTAAGACACTGAGCTTGTAGATCAGAAAGGTTGGCAGTTCAGCGGTTCGAATCCTTAGTGCTGTGTAATTGGAGTGAGCTCCCGTTACTTGTCCCAATTTCTGCCAACCTAGCAGTTCGAAAGCATGTAAAATGCAAGTAGAAAAATAGGGACCACTTTGGTGGGAAGATAACACCTTCAGCGTTTAGTCATGCCGGCCACATGACCACAGAGATATCTTCAGACAGTGCTGGCCCTTTGGCTTTGTAATGGAGATGAGCACCGCCCCCTAGAGCCAGAAACGACTAGCACATATGTGCAAGGGGAACCTTTACCTTTATCTTAGGCAAACTGTGTAAAACAGACATAAAAAGAACTAATGTTCAGGGGAGGAATGAATAAAAAGATGGGGACACAAATACATTTTGTCATGGGAATATTTAATCTTGTTTTCTGAATCTGAATACTATCAAATAGCACTTTTTACTTCTCTGGGAAAGCATAATCACAACTCGTAGTACCAATCATCCAAATACTATTTAAAAGTGTGTGTATGGAAAAGATCCCTGAAATTCAGCTGAAATCAAGTTAGCATTAAAGACTAATCTGTACAAGTTTTAACTGAGCATAACTTTAATTTGTGAAAACAAAACAAGAAGTATCTACAAATAAATGTACAGTGGTCAATTAAATGAGCTGAAATAGGATAATGCCTAAGAGTGATAGCAATTTAAATCTTGCAGTATATAATCAAGACTGAACTATGTTGAATGCTGTTGTAAGGATTAATGAGATAATTTGAAATTCTTTGCATACAAGAACACAACGAAAGCACAATATTTTACTTTATAAATCTTCAGATTACTTAATAATAACCTGAATTGATATAGGAACGAAAAGCCTCAATATATATTCATCTCTTCAGGCTAGGTTTTAAAAAGTGTATTAGAACAGCCATTTCAAGCATGCTGCACAAAATTAAATTCCTTGGTGTTTCAGGGTCAGAATATCATTGGACCATTATATTTGTTTTTGATATACTAACATTAAAATCCAAGCACAATTAAAAGTCATTATTATATGTTTCTAATTTGTGATGTGGGTATAATTCATATAAAGCAAACAGGAGGAACAATGTCACTGAAAGCTATATTTATCAATCAAAGCAAATTTACAGGATAGAAAAGTATTATAATGGATTTCTCTCAGGAACCTTAGTTTATAACAACCTTAAAACTACTCAAAATAATGTATTTCACCTCTTAGTCTTAACTTCAGTTGACTGCAAATATCACAGGATAAAAGAAATCCATTTTCTTAGCATTCAAGGTGGTTCTTAAAATTAAACGTAAGCAAATGCAAGTTATTGACAGGAAAATGTTGCATACCTTGGAAACAGTCATCAACAACTGTTTTGCATTGCTTCATAATAAAGCTACCCCTGTTACTTCAGCTCTTAAGATGAAAGGAGAGAGATATCAGATGGTCCTTAACTGTTGCATCCTACTTGCATCTGTATTAAGGCTACATTAAGATGAAGATTGTTGTGCAAAGTTAGTATTCCATGTATACGTTTTCATAACATATAAATCTAGTGCAGGTTCATTTGTTTTGCAATAAAGAGGTCTAAGACACACTACTGGCTTTTTCCCTCTTCATGTTAAACAACCATGCAGTTCAGTTATAGTAACCCTATTTCTCAGTGGGACATCCAAAGCTTCTGGAAGGCAGGACTTCAAATTCTGAAGCCCTTTCCAGCTGAAACATAAGTAGGCCAACATTTCTGTACCCCACTGGACCCCATTCAGTTCCATGGAGCAACTCTGCCAAATCTGGGCTGTTTGCTGTCATATTCCATTTTGCATACACTACAGCTATTAAAAGATTCTCTGTGGGTTTTGGCCTTGTAACGTTTTGCAGTTTGGCTACAGTTTTGTCTGGCAATCTGATTGTACAGGAAACAATGGAAATATGATCCAGTAAAAATATAAAAATTATTGCTATTCCACTAAATAAATATATTAAGTTTTGTTCTTTTACTAATGGTACTGATTATCTGAGATTATCTCATATGTCCACTTAAAATGTCTTTAAACTGAGAAAAATAGTGGTGAGCTATTTGTTTTTTAAATACAATTTGTATTCATGAGGAACTTGGAAGAGTCTGAGGATGTACTAATCTTTACAATTTAGAAACAAGTACAAAACCTTTTGAGCTTCTTTCACACACAACCTTAAAAGAAATTGTGTCTGGAATTATCAAATTGTTCTAGGATACATAACATTGAATTCAATTTCCCTCTCAGCCATGAACCTATAGTGAGGTCTCAAAGTTTATGAATTTTAAATTTTCAGTATTTTTTCATAAATGCAGCCTAAACCATGCAATTAAACAAAAAAGTCAAAAACATTACACTTATTCATTTATTTATTAAAGAAAATAATCCAAGCTACATATTTGTGTGTGGCAAAAGTATGTGAGTCATACACTTAATAAACGGTTAAAGCAGAAGAAAGTTAATGCTTGGGAGTGGTCAAGTCAAAGTCCTGACTTAATGCTAGAAATTAAATCCTTGTGGAAGGACTTGAAGCAAGCAGGTTCGTATGAGGAAGCCAACCAAAATCCCTAAGTTGAAGCTCTTCTGTAAGGAGGAATGGGTTAACATTTAGAACTGATCATCAGTTGTCAGAAATGTTTAGTTGCAGGCCAAGGGTGGGCACGTCAGAAAGAAAAAGTTCCCATACTTTTGCCACACACAATTATGTAGCTTTGGATCATTTCCTCAATAAAACAATGAACAAGTATAATATCTTTGTTTAATGTCATATTTAGACAGAAACATTGAACATTCAAAACAGTTCTCAAACATTTTAGTAGACTGGGAATTAGGGTGGGTGGCTAAAAACCAGACACACCACATTTCATTACATTGTTACCAGAATGTTTTTGTCTAATAATTAAGGGGGACCCAAGCTCACTTTTATGAAATATAAAATCTATTTAATATCCAAATCAATTGCCAAATATGGAGAATCCATATTAAATCTGTTTTATATGAAATACAGGCCATAACATGAAAATAAATAAAGAAGCAAAAAAGAAAAGAAAAGGCTGAGCCTGCTATGGGATGTCCCAAGGGACAATTACAGTGTAGGGTGTTTGTGTTATTGTTTTTGATTTTATGATTGCTGTTTATTAGTTTTACGGTTGTTGTAAGCCGCTCATTTTTTGCTTAAGCAGGGATGCTTAAGATAGATGGCCATATAAATCTAATAAATAAATAAATCTTATGGTTGTTTAATATTTAATTTAGCTTCAGAGATTAAAAATGTCTAATTGAGTCTTTTTAAAACAAGTTTTAACACGCTTACTCAGTGTGTTAAAAGTTCAACACAGCTCCAACAAGAGTTATTCAGCTGCTCAAGATCTTCTATATTTAAAATGCATAAGGACAAAGCCAACCTTAACCTTTTAGAAGATTGTAAAATGAATTGATTCAATTTATAACATCAGGGTCAACAGAATTATGTGAAGCTTAGTAACTCAGTATACCAAAGGAACGCCTTTTTTAAGCAGACTTCTTACAAACAGCAGTGCCTTTGGGGCACATTTCAAAGATCTATAACACTGTGTCCATAACCTAATTTTTGCACCATCACAATAGTTAATTATCAACAGATCATACTTTTGAGACTGCAATTCTACAGGCAGCTCAGACACACAGTACACCCACTGCTATGATTCTAGGTCTCCTCATAACCCCCAAATAGCCATAATGCTTTCCTGAGATAGCATGCCATTTTAATTGGCATTCAAGAAACTTAAAAACACAGGATTATTTTAAGACAGGGGCAATCTATGCATTTTAACTGACACTCAAACTATGAAATAACATGAGAAAATTAGATTAAATGCCAATTTAAGATTTTATTCCAGTTAAATAATGCTAACCTCAAGGAAACATTTATATGTTTAAAAGAATCTTGCTAAAAGACAAGATTATTACGGTTTAAATGGAATCTCCAATACCTATTCAGTATTCTAGCCATGATATTCTATTATTTTTTCCATCCCACTTTATTTCTTTCCACCAGACCCAAAACAATCAATATCTAGTGGCAAATAAAAAAACTAGAATTTAGTAAATATTTTGTTAAAGATACACACAGAATCACATTAAGATGGATTTATTAAATCTATGGATATTCAAACAAAAGGTCAGTGATGTTATTTATTTTATACAGATCCACTAATCACGAGAAATAATTGAAACCATAGCCTTATTTGACATAGCATTCTTCAACTGTAAATAATTACACTTACTTCTGAATAGACAATGAAAAACCCGCACTGTATCAATTATCCCAGAATTAATTTTTTTTTAAGTGTAAAGGTAAAGGCTTCCCTTGTCCAGTCATGTCGTGTCATGTGGGGATGGGTGCTCATCTCCATTTCAAGGTGAGGGAGCCAGCATTGTCTAAAGACATTTCCGTGGTCAGGCAGCCAGCGTGACTATTTGCTGAGGTGCAAGGAATGCCATTACCTTCCCATTAAAGTGGAACCTATTTTTTTATTCGCATTTGCATGATTTCAAACTGCTAGATGGGGAGGATCTGCGACAATGGGAGCTCACCCCATTGAGGTTTATTCAATTTACATGTTAAAAATGAAAGCTGCAATACTAAAATTCATCCAGAAGTTAATTGCTTATAATTCTACATTGGTATGCATACAAAGTCATTGAATCATTTTTTCTTTATTAAAAACTCATTTAAAGAAGGGAAGTTGAATGATTACTCCCCTCCCATTTTATAAGAAATCACTTTGTTATGATTATGAAAAAAATATGGGAGATGATAAAACTGAAATTAAGTGGAAAACATCAAAGAGGCCTTCCTGCTTTTCCATTTGTCAGTTGAAACACTGCTCAGTGATGTTTTAAGCATCAATTTCACCGGAAAAACTTGTTCAACAAGTAAAACTTTGAATGTCATTCACATATAAAATATGTGAATATTTTCTAAAAGCAAACATTAATCAGTTCAAGCTTTCTGTATTAATAATTATCATATGCTATTTGTTAAAAGTACTGATTGTGTCCATCTGTTAATTGAATGATAACACTTAGCAGTTCCCTTCTGAACATAGTACAGAACTAATTTTTAAAGTTGGGGGCGCCCTCTGGAGCAGACTTGTGGCAACACAGGTGAGACAAGTGGAAAAAAGCAAACAAGCAATTATCTGTTGCTTGTTAATGTAACATTTTATCTTATTATGTAATTTGACTGATACATCTTCAGAAATCACAATTTTATTAAAGAAGTCCTAACAATATTAATCAATTAGATTTGCTTCTTCTTCCCATTAACAAATCCAGCAACGTTTTCCTACAATAATTTTTAAATTTGGTGCTAACTAGGTTTATTTATCATACAAACTGGTTTTAGTAATGCCTAATTAAAATGAAATACTGATTACATAAGACTTTGATATACAAATTAGCAGTTCATTACACTATCTGACTACTTGCTGAGGAATTTTTTAGCTTTCTTTAGCTTATAGTTCCTTTTTGTTAATTTTGTTTTATTTTATGGTACTATTTACTGATATGAAATCCTTCAATTTTATGATAATGAAAGTTTGCTTTTGGGATGAGTTTGTAGTAAAAATCACCATTTAGTGTCATCCAAAACAACCATAGAACAGAAACTAAACAATACTGGAGTAAATCATACATTATTTTACTAACTATACTATGTACTATTTTAGATTCAGGTTGGTGTCATAAAATGAATATCATGAAAGTTAATTTTTAATTTTATTAAAGGGAAAGATCTTGATGACAAGTCCAATTAAGTCCATCAATATAATATAAAAATTCATTATTAGATACTTAACAACAATATTTTCTTGTTTCTTTTAAGGGATACTCAAGATTATGCAGGATGTTCAGTTTGGAATAATAATTCTATTTTTCTAGCTAGTTTAATCCTGTTTTTTGACTTTTATTTAAAAACTCATTGAAGTCCACTATATTCTCACTGGTCTAAATTTAGATAGGACAGCAAGTTTGGTAGCAAAAATATTTAGAAATTCATACAGATGAAACTCTCTGAATCTACAAAAAAATTGTGTCTAAAGTGATGCAATGAGTTGGAACTGGATGTCAGGTGAAACAAAGTCTCTTTTTCTCTCTTCAGGATTACTAACAGAACAAAAAAAACTGTACATAATTTCAGATTTAATCAATTGTACACACAAATTGAATTTTATTTTCAAATTTCAATAAATATATATGCTGAAAATACAAGTAAAAAATAGGAAAACTCTGCATGGTTCCAATTTCACTATATCAATTAGTCTATTACACTATATTTTCCTCAGGCAAGATGAAAACATTTGCAGATAGACTTGAATTTATGGTAGTAACACTTAGGTCATAGCACCATATTACAAATTCCATTCAGCTCCCCGTCCTCCCCCAAGTTTATTTAGTAGGCAAAGAGAAAATATACAAGTATTTATTATATTTGTCCAATAACAGGAAGGGATACCGAGGGAAAATTTCTTCCTGCCCAGAGAGCTTACAATCTAAATAGTTTCATGCTGATGAAGTAAACATTCATTATTAACAAATTCTAACAGTTACAAAAACATTATTTGAAATGGCAGAATAAGGTTCCCAACTTTAAAAGCCCAAAATTGTGTCATATTAAATGTTGCTTCTTAATTTAAGATGGCCTAAATAAACCTTAAGATTTTCATCTGATCTTTAATAAATTTTTCTTAAAAGAAGAAGAGAAACCACAATTAATGTTGAATCAGATTTTTAGATGTCTGTGGCTCTACCTGGAGACGAAGGTCTCGATTTCATTCAATTTCTGCATGCCTCACAAACATCTTAAGAAAACCCTGGAGTAGGGACAATACTTACAGCTTTAGCAAAAATGACCATGAGTTCTGGAAACTGGTGTGTGAGAAGGGCTAACATTGCTGTGAAAGAACATAGCCCTGCTGTAAAATGGATGAAAAAAGGAAGATCTTTCTGGGGATATACAGACACATCATGAAATGCTGAAAGAAAGAAAGGAAAACCAATTATCTGATGAATTAGGAATTGTAAATGATTTTATGTTGCCACATTTTAGTTCACAAAAGCATACTTGAGGCTTTTCTACTGTAATGAGAATCATAATTGTTTTCTTAAATTTCATTTTAAATAAAACATAGGAGTTGAAGACTAATCATTCTTGAACACTATTCAAGTAAAATTTGCTCTAAATAAAGATTACTAAAGGGGTTGGTTAAGAGCAGGAACACATTTTATCAAACTTTCAACAAGCTGAAAGAGGACTCTTAAAAAACAGGCCTGTTGAGTATTCTTTCTACCTTTCCTAAATTGAACATGCCAAAGCAGTTTAAATATTTGTAAAATATTGCTACAACTATATATTGTGTCACTCCAGCTATCTACTGGGTTAGGAAACATTTATAACTTATATCATAAGTTATAAGGAATATAAATCTTTCACATATTTGGTTGTTTTTAATACTGATTTTTTATATTGTATTTTTATAGATTTAATCTGTAATTGCATTGATGTTTATTTTAATGAATTTATTATTAATACTGAATTTAATTACAGTAACTGGATTTTATTTATTTATTAAAATTGGGTTTTACTGTCACAATTGTACTCTTTTTATATACTGTATGTTGTTCTCATATCTTCAGTTCATACGGGATTCAAAAATCTCCAGATTTCTCTTTTATACTATCACAGGTAGAAGCCAGGATAGATTTCTGAACTTCTCTTTTAAGTCTCTGTACTTTAAACTAATAATAACTATAGTATCTTATATACCTAAAATATTCCATTCAAATAGAGATTTCCCAATACATTTGTTTAAAAAGTTCTTTCTTTTTCAGGTAAAGAAGTAAGCATTAGTAATATTACATATGTATGTATGTATGTATGTATGCATGTATGCATGTATATGTGTATGTGTATGCGTATATATATGTATATGTGGTTATTTGGTTATTTGGGTTTTCTCCCGCGTAAAATTGGAAGTATCCTGGTGATGTTTCGATGAAATCTCATTTGTCATCTTCAGGCTTGTGTCTTCGGCTTTGTGCTTCTCGGAGTAATGTAAGCTTGCAGCTGCTTCTTCCTTTTAACTGCTAGTGGGGGTGTGACTTGATTGAGTGGGGTCTTGGCTGTGTTCTGATTGGCTGGGGGTGTGTTCTGTTCAGGTGGGGGCTTGGTTGTGCTCAGGTTAGTCTTAGTTGCTGGGGGATTTGAGCTGGTGAGCTGTGATCCTGTTGTTTGGCTTTGCATTCGTGGTCGTGCCACATCTTCATGGTGGGCGTACGTTCGCTTCATGTATGGGTCAGAGGGGTTTGAAGCGGGTAGTGATGTAGCTGCGGTACAGCTTCTGGTCCGTGGTCGTGTCTCATCATCTGTGTGGGTGTGAGTCTGCTTTCTATGTGGAAGTATGGTGGTAGCATCTTGTGTCGCCCTCGTGGGTGTGGGTCTGATGTCATTCTTCATGTTAGGTACTCATTTGTTAATGAAGGCGAGTTTCCAAATGGCTGGTAGGTGGGAGGTATCATCTTGTTTATTCATGCTGTGTGGGCGTTTTTCTATCTCTATGGCTTCTCTGATTATTCTGTTGTTGAAGTGTTCAGTTTTGGCGATAGTTCTGGTATTTTTAAAGTCAATCTCATGTCCTGTGGCTTTGAGGTGTTGGACCAGGGAAGAGGTCGGTTCTTCTTTTTTGATTGAGTTCTTGTGAACTCAAGAACTTATTTTTTTTTTTTTAAACCAGACTAAATTATTATTTTACAAAACCTCAACAGCAAGTACTATGAAACAATAGTTTATAAGGCTTTACATTATGTGAAAAATTTACACCCAGCAACAGAAAAATTAGTAACATATTTTCAGACTGCCTAACCCCAACAGTCAATCCTTAAAAATCTTGCAGGGATTTAATTCATGTTTATGATAAACTAGAACAGAACCACAGTGCTGCAGACAAACAATATAATCTTTGATGCCATTATTATGCAAATGATTAAACGAACAGCATTAATTTAAAAGGAGTTTTTAAATTATCTAGAAAATTAGATATATGGAACTATAGGAATTATATGTAAGAACTTTTTAAAGATATTGTCTTCCATTCCATAATCAACTGACTTGCTTCAACTAACTCTAACCCTAACCCTGATCCTAATTGTGGTCGTTACTCAAGGACTACCTAACTAAACAGCATAATATCACTGTAGTTAGCATGGAATACTGCATACAGTATTTGTATAAAGAGAGTAACAGTCTAATTTTTATCTGATTAAAAAAGAATTATATAAAATCTACAGATGACAAAACTGTGAGTAGTGGAGTCAATATCCAATAATCATGGTTTCATTTCTTCCTTTGATACATTCTTGACTGTATGCTTAATTCCAAGGTAGTACATTGTATTGCATATAGATTCAAAATACTGTGAGACATGATGTATGTATGCATGCATCTATATATGTATGTATGTGTATCTATATGAAAAACTAATAGAGGGAAAAGAATGAAAGTAATGGCTGGACGGAGTTAAGATTTTAAATGACAGAAACATAAAGTGAGCTCTGTTGGTATTAAACAGATTAATTTTAGTTTAATTTTTCCTTTTATTATCTCCTATCTCCAATTCTTTTAGTCACTACTTTTTATTTTCTTCTTGCCTCTCCAAAAATGGAGTAGGAATCTTTGTATCATTCTACACTGCCGTGTTTCTCATATAATAAGGCCAGGTGTTATTTTTTTTTGAGCCCCGAAAAAATGGCTAGGCCGTCTTTTGGGGGGTGACTTAATTCCCCCCCCCTTGCATCTTTGGGTGGGCGGGCAGCGATGGCTTGGATGTTGACCTCAGCATTGGTGGGGCACTTCGTATCGAGGTCAACGCAGGCAGCACCATATCCGGGTGTGCAACAAAAGTACTTCCTAATGGCAAGCCCCCCCACCATTCCCCCCCATTTCGCATGTTTTAATATAGGCCTTAATTTGGGGGGAGGGGCTTAATTTCATTTCATGCCTATAAAACATGCTGGGACTTCCTATTGGGGGAGGCCGTATTGTTGGAGAAACAGGGTATTCATATATGTTCAAATTGCCAGTAAAGAAAGAAGCAACTGAAAATGCCTTACTATTGACTCAGATCCAAGCAGTTCCTTTAAAGTAATCAAACCCACAAGATCACTGGTATAATTTACCATTCCTATAGTTTGAAAGCTTTGTTCAATAAATGCTTCAAATGTTTGTTTTGATCCAAGAATGTGAGAACAAGCACCACCTAATGTGATTCCCTTGTACTAAACAATTAATCAAGAATGTATCAAAGGAAGGTTATTTTATTTTGTTCAGCTGAATCAAAAATATGACTTTAATTCAAAAATACAGAGCATTTATCACATATTATACTTTTATATCTTGGAAATAAAGGAATATTGCAAGTTATTTTCATGTATTATTTTTTATTATTATTTTGGTCTCCAAATGCTATTAGTATACAGTTCTAACTTTCCTGATGACTGATTATTCAAGCCATTGCTCATGGAAATCAGAAGACCAAGAACAGGTTAAAGAACTAAGGTTTCTCACCATGCTTTATAAAGTAAAAATTTCAATGTAGAAAGGGAGCGGCACTGCAAAGACTGCACATGTAAAATTTAACATAAAGAGAGATCGATATAGCAGATCGATACTACTCTTCCTGATTGTCATATTTAAAATTAAAAATATTTAAACCTACAGATTTATGGAATGTGTTTGCATAGAAATACATTATACAAATGCTATACCTTAGATAAAGAAAAAATGTATGAAAAAAGCCACTTACTTGGTAATAACTCTCTATCTGCTGTCTCTGTGCAACTGGGATAGGGATAAAATAGATGACCCTTTTCTAATGGATATGGAATCATTCTAAATGCTGAAAGAGAGGTAAAAATGATTGGTAAAATATCAAGTCATAGAAAAACTACTTTATAATTTCTACAAATTGAGTGTTTTTTTATCAGGGCAACCCGGGGGGATTCAAATTTCTTAACAACTGGTTCTGTGGGTGTGGCCTAGTTTGCAGGTGTGGCTTGGTGGTCATGTGACTGGGTGGGTGTGGCTTGTATGTAAATAATATAAATATTTATGTAAATATTGATTTTTTTTATAAAAAAGAGCAACTTTTATCCAAAAGCAGGCAAAGCAGGCAGACAGATTGAATTGCTCACAGAATCACAGATTGACTTAGAGATCTATCTATCTGCAATCAGCTACCTGAGTCTGCACTGAAAAACTTCAATCTTAAGGAAGGTTCGGCTCTGCTTTTACATTAGCTAGAAAGCAAGAAATCCAGGGATTTCCTGCTTTCTAGCTAATCTAAATCTCTTGGCAGAGCAGAACAGCTAATGGTTGGGGGGGGGGGGGGAAGGAAAAATAGCAACTTACCAAACCAGACAAGTTGGATGGCTCTCATGCCAGGTAAGGAGTGAATGGGCGGGAAGGGGAGGGGCCAGCCAGTGGAGCGAACTGGGGACAATCATGTGTGCAGTGTTTGCAAGAAATCATCAGCTGTGCCACCTGGACAGCTGACAAGTGCTGCGCTCGGGTGCGCGTTTGAAAATCCTGGTTTCTGGCTTTTTCACCTCAGCTATGCCGCGCAAAGCAGCTGAGGAGGGAAAAGCAGGGAATAAAGGACAGCCTAGAGCCCGGGAAGGCGGGTGGGCCAAACACCAAACCGGTTCGATGTCAGCTGCTCTTCGCAGCTACAAGTTCTATAGAACCAGGCTGAACCGGTAGCATCCCACCCCTGGGGCAACCTGTTCTACCCAAATATGGGACAGAACATACCACTTCTGCTTCTGCCTTTTAGCACCAATCTAGGAGCCTTCACAGGCGGTTGCTTTTGCAACGAACTATTTTTTGTGTTAAATTTATATTTACTGACAAAGAAATAAAGGGAGACTAGTATAGATCCATTTCAAGCTATTTAGCTCTTATCAGCTAGCTATACCTTTCTGGTATTCAAACCTGGGCTATTTAGATAATAGCTTAGGTAGATGTATTTAGCTCTCATCTCAATTTCTACAAATATTACATATATAGGATCTTGATAAAATCATTTCTCAGTGTAAAGTTTATAAAAAAGGATAAGAAACTTATCTATGAAAATTTTGAAAGTATTATCAGTATAAAATACAGTGTGATTTGTCTAGCAGCCACCAAAAAAATACAAAGGAGGGTTTCAAAACAGATATTTAACAGGAAAACATACTTAACTTTTCTTTGACGAACCTGCAATCAAACTCTTTTTAAGCAATGCCATCATTTCTTCATCAAATCCACTAAATTTACTTTTAGTAACCTAGTAACATTTTTCACAAACTGAACGGTATTTTAATATTGCAAATAGCTGAATATTTAACAGTGTAAGATCACTGTGATTCAAATAAAAACAATGATGCTTCTGACCTCTTTGATTTCAACAACTGCCTTCAGGGTGACATCTAAATATTGTTAGACAGGAAAAAAAAATAAACCTCAAAGTATCTTACAAACTATATTGTGTTACTTTGATATAGAGGCTTTGCTTTCTATATAGCCTAATAATGAATTAAGGACTCTATTCCATTCAGAAAAGCTTTCTTGGATGATACAGTATAAACAAAGCAGTAATTGCAATGCAGGTATTTTAAAAAAGTATGCCACAGTAGGATGGTAAAAAATGGTTTCTATATTTCTATATATTAGATTTTTCCATAATTTAAGCGTGAGAATTCCAAAGTGTCTGGAAATTGATAGTGAAAATTAATTTCTGATTCTATTTCTATACAGTTTATTTACAAAATCATCTCCAGAAATCAGCAATTTCCTCTATGTGTTCCGAAAACAATAGATATCTTTAGGATATGGTCAAAAAATATTACCAAGCTTGGCTGCTTGTGATGGATTTATAAGAAATTTAAGGAGATTTCTTATAATCCATCTTTTTCTAGATTTCTAACAAGTCTAAAATGAAAACAACAGTTTGACTTAAGTTTCCCAATAAAGGAAAGATTAAATTCAGTGAAATTTGGGGAGTTAAAGAATGTCATTTTATTTAAATGCATTTTATTTAGCAGCTTTAAAAACATAAATGTGGAAAAGCAGACTAATAAGTATCTGTTCAAAAGAGAAATAAGGTGAGGGAAAAAGAGATTTATGAATTCTTATTTTCCTTAGGAAAAAAACTTCTAAAGCAGACATCAATTCCATCTAAGGTTTGTAATGCTAATAACAACTGTCTTTTTGCTATAAGTCAACAAGAGATCATGGTTTCAAATTCTAATTTACTATCAAGCTGTCGTTTATGTAAGCCATCAACAGATTATGGCTTTAAACTATAATCCACTACCATTAAAACAAAGTGATCAATTCAAAGATCCTGCTAAAATGTGTCAGAGGACATTTTACTATATTAAGTTATTGTATTGCATTAGACTAGTAAAAAAAAAAGTTTGTATTACTGACAGAATACACTTACTGCCTTCCCATGTGCAGTGCAGCAAGTTAAGGGCCCCTTCTATTCGCTTCCAGTGCTGAAGATGGAAGAATGCGTAGGCTACTGCTTCACTGTCCCCACGCTTCAGAATGTGCTCAGGAGGCAAAATTAAGCTTTTCATTTCTAGCAAGTACTGGAAGAAAAAATGAGAAGTGATGAGAAACTATACAGAACACAACACATAAGTGTTTTCTTTGTAAATATTTTTAAATTGCTTTAATATGGATTTATGTACCAGAAAGAGAAAACTCTGCTTGTAAGAAAATGTGAATTATTTTGCAAATTCAATTTAAAAAAAAAGGGGGGGGGGAATATTACAAAAGTATAGTATCACATACTTTCATACATATAAATCGAAAGTGATGTGCTTGGTCATTATAGTTGGGAGTTATCCATCACCAAATAGGTTTCAAATGAGTCTCAAATTCCTATACTGAAAAAAGCAGCAAATTTTAAAACTGATGTTTTTGATGCAATGTCCTTCCTTCTATCCTTGTTGTGGTACGCCAGTAGCAGGTACGGATGGCAGAGGTCTCTGATAGTGAGGATTCGGACAAGGGGCCTGTGTGTGATGCAGGGAAGGGGCCAGGACTATCGGAGAGTGAGGTGCTACCTTTGGAGCTTGTGGACTCTGGCAGCAGTGACGCAGAGGACCCCAGGGAGCCTGTGCCCAGTGCACGTGCGCACAGGGCTGCTCGAAAGAAAGAGCAGCTGAAGCAGCAAGGGTGACTTGGGAATAAGGCTGGAAGGTGATGGCCCCTCCCATAAGGGATAAAAACCAGCCCTCGGGGATGTGTTCTTTTCAGGAAGCAAAGAAGTTCTTTAGACTCATAGTCTTCATTGAAGCCCTGCTTACTCCAGTTTGTTTTTGAAACTTCTGTCAGTGGAATTTAATCAGTAATTAGTCTTCTGTTCTTGGCAGCCTTTTGCAACCTTGAAAGGGCTTGCTTTTGATATCAATTAGGTTTAAATATTTCTTGGCTGGGAATGCACTGAATTTCCAGTGCCACATTAAAAAAGGTTTGCTTTTATACACAATTTGTATGTGTTTAATTTGAACAAGGCTTGGGTCAGAACAGTCCTAGTATTGCAACTGAAGATACTTTCTTATTGAGTTCATTATTGATTCTAAACCTGAAGCAGAAAGTAAAATAAATGCATATAATAAATTATTTTCAAATACTTAGAATGTACTTGTAAATGAAACTAATAACTATTTCCTTCCAGTGTTATTTCGGATTCTTATCACCCAAAAAATACTGTCATGCCCTGAAAATATTTTATGCATGTGAAAGTCCAAATATTTATAACCATTTAATTAACTAATGTCTACAATTTATGAACTAGCCCACTCCATTTAGTAATAGTTAATTCAATTTCATATTTGAAGTATTAGGTACAGTATTTGATTGTACCCAATACATCTGTTGATTCTAAAAATATAACTAACAAAACTCTAAGAATGTAACCAAGTTGTTATGTATCCATCAGTTGTGGTATCCATCAGATACACAAACAAAGTAATTATTTACTAATCCAGTTTAGAGGATTTAACTTTCCCCATTCCAGTTCTTTAAGGAATATAGCAAAGTTGCAGTGGTCAAACCAAATGCATTTACTGCCTGACTGATTCTTCTCTTAGTGCTTGAGTCTATTTACTGGAGGGCAATACTCTTACTAATCCTATTTAATTCTTCTTGATCATTTCTTTAAACCACTAAGGAATCATTCACACATTGTCATAATGTGAAAGTGGCATCAAATATTCAGCCTCTGCTATTATTGTTTTTAGTCCATGAAATCATTAGCTTGGTGTTTGTTTATAGTTTTTAGACCCACAGTTACCTTTGATTAAAATAATCTTTTAATCAAAGTTAAAAGTGGGTCTAAAAACTCTGACATATTATTTTCCACAGCCCCTTGACATATAACTCACAATAATACAAAAAATGAACTCTGAAAGTTATACTAGATAAGAATATAAAATTATTACTATACTAGTTTTCTTGATATGTGATACCAGTCAGAAGTACATAAAACATATTAAACACCTCAAAGACACAGTAGTCCAGAAGAAATAGGACAGACACCTAATTCTTGGATAATAATACATCCCAGTCTCCCACCCTAACGGCAGAAGTAAAGAAATGAGACTGCCTGAAATGAATTTGCTGCTCTTTTGATCAGTCATGCAAGGAAGCAGAAAATCCTTACAGCAATTAGCTCTCCCAATGCATATTCAAGAGAGTAGATGAATAAAGTCAAACCTTAAGGAAAGAATTATTTGGACACCCTGATTATCAAAAGAGGATTAAGTCTAGGGATAAGCCATCCTTCTATTACTAAGGCTGTAAGGGTAATATATTATCAGTGACAACAATGGCTATTTGAAGTTCCAATTACTGTATACACATTTATTTAGGAAAAGATGAATTGGGCATAAAATTTCTCATTCTCTTTTTTTCCCCCATTGGGCAATACAGATTTTACAGAAAGTCTTTAATCTGTTACACTTATATTATATAAAAATAAATCTAAGTATTCCAAATATGCTCAAATTAAGAATAATGTATTCATATAAATATTTTTATATTTCCCTTACACAAACTAAGGATAGAATCCTTTGATTTACATACTGGGATAACCATGGAACTGCCAATGATAGAAAGAATGCTTTTTTATAACGGTCATACAAAATTATGGTTACCGGGATTTACAATTATTTTCCCACTTGTAAGTGTAATCATATATAGAAATCCTAGAGGAAGCAGATTATCCAGAACCTTTCCAGTCTGATTTCAGACTGGGACATAGTACTATGACAGCATTGATTGTCCTTTTGTGGAGTTGTGGGGGATGTATCCATCCTGGCCTTTCCTGATAATTCAATGGCCTTCAATATTTTTGACCATGGCAGTTAAGTTTGGGATTTTGGTGGTTCAACTTCTTCCTCTTGCTTTTTCCCCATGTTGTCTCCTGGATTTTATCTGATTATTTTAATGGGATTTATTGCAAAGTTGTCTATTCACACATATTTCATGCATAATATATTATGTAGAGAAATGATTTTAAAAAATTATAAAATACACAAATTCTTTTGGCATTTAGAAGATCAGTGAAGATCCTCTTTCAATCCTAATTAAATGTCATCAGCATTTAATCAGCACTTGTCTCTGAAGAGGGAGGTGAGGAATGTTAAGGATGTACTTACCTTTGGAACATGAGGATTAAATTCTACTGCTCTATGTATTGCTTCTACAGCATTAATTTCGGCTGTGCTAAGTCCCCTTCTAGAAGCTGTTTCTGGAGAAAACCTATAGCAATATTCCAAATTTGTTATATTACAAAACAGAAACAATCCATAATCTAGCATCTTAAAAGATAAAGCAATGAAAAAAAATGATAGGAGCAAAAATTCAAATTAGTAGTATTAATATCCTTATACCAGAAAATTGTAATCCAATAAAGAACTAAGCTTTTTTTCTACTTATCAAATAAATATATATGTGCATCTCAGATACATGAAGTTTTCCTTGCTTCACAGTTTCAGGAAAAATATTGATAAAGATTGTTTGGCTTGATATGTTGTAAGCATCCAGCCCTTGTGGTTAGTGTTTTGCAATTCTATCTATTTATAGCTATTCAATGGGTTATTGAATAAATACCTATTGAATAACCATAAATAGAATTGTGAAACACTGAATAAACTCAATATATAGCTAAACTAGTCAGGCAAGCTAAATCAAACTTCATTTTTAATTACTCTACATAGTCTCAAACCATCTTCCTATAGCTACAGAAATCAAAATGGCAAACAAAATTTTAGGTATGGCTCCCCCAAAGCCTCCCAACATTTTCTTCTGAATTTTAATTTTAAATATATGGATAGTATGCATATCAACTAATTTAAGTCATTTTATTTACATTTAAGCAAATCAATTTTATGTTAACCAAGTTTTATCCCCTTTTGAATGCTTCTCCCAGCATTTCACTCAAAGGCTATATGTAGCCCTTGGCTTGAATAAGATGGTATACATATGGCAAAAGTCATTGCTAACTCAGAATAATTAATTAGAAAACCAAACATTTGTAATTCGCTTTGTCACTTCCCATAACATCACTTCCCATAACACAGTTTTGAAGTGGTTGTTTAGAAATGAATAGTGTGGATATCTACTATATATGGTAACAATTGAATTCATCTGCCTATGTATTGTATATGTCTATATTCCAATTGCTATTTTAGCAGCAATTTGGCAGGAAAGAAAGATTTTATGAAAAAGATTTGCTATAAAAAAGGCATTATTTTAGAATAATAACATTGGCTAAATGCTATGTTGATTTTTTTTTAAAAAAAAAGACAACAAAAGACATTTGATTTATGTTATCGTTTATATCAATTTGGAAGTAAAATTGCCATGATGCAACAATGAAAATGTGTTATAACTGCTTTCTGTATATCAGTATGCCTATCAAATATTTCACTTACCTATCTGAAACTGCTCTTGCTTTTAAGAGTGCTGCTGTGTAACATATTGCTGCTGATTTTGGAAGGCTGATATCTATGGAATAATAAATGGTTGTCTTTAGATCCTAAAGTAAGAAACATTTCAAAATCATTCCTTCCTTGAACAGCTATTTATACAGGAAATTATCTCTATATTAAATATATGAGACTAAAATCTGAAAGACAAAAATCAATTATATACTTCTTACAATGTTTCCACATTTAGTATATTCAACCAAGTGTTGCAGTGAGCATACTAGATTTGGGCTGGGGAGATTGATTGATTGCTTTTACAAATTTATATAGCCATGCATCTCCTAATGGAACTCTGAGCAAGAATAGAATATAAAACACAATACACAACACAACCATTTTAAAAATCACATTGATGCCACTATAAAAAGCACCTTATTAATATGTCTCTCTACAGGTACCAGGTTCCATTAACTCAATTGACATTCCTACAAACCTAGAAGTAAGTCTTCATGGTTTTTCAAAAGCCCTTTGGGGATGAGACCTTAGAAATCTCTAGGACAAAGCTATTTCATAAGGCAAGTATTATAATCAGGAAGTCTGGCTTCCAAAAACCCACCAGGTAGTAGTCTTTTACTAAGGGAACCTGAAGCATGCCCATTCCACTGGATTTAATATAAGAGAGAGAAACCTTTGGGCACTGGCAATCATGCAAATGACCTCAACCCATATACTCTAAATTAGAAGCATACTGGGACCCAGGATAGCTCATCTGGCAGTAGTTACATGGGGCCTCCAATACTGCATGTGCTGCATCATTCTGGACCACCTAAAGGTTCTGAATGCTTTTTAAGGGCAACCCCATATACAGTGCACTGCAATAACCCAACTGGCAAGTGATTAGGGTATGAGTGACAATGACCACTGCCGCCCAATCCAGGAATGGGTGCAAATGGAGCATAGGATGCATTTGTGCAAAGGCCTACCTGGTCACACCTGCTAAAGGCACTAGTGCAGAAAGATTCCAGATCAAGCACCATGTCTGAAGAACTGTTAACCCATCCAAAATTAACAATGGAAGATCATTAGATTCATGGCGGAGGGGAAGACTTAAAACCCTCACCTGCAACTGTACCTGCTCCTTCTGCTCCTCCGCCTGGCTCAGAAGGAAGCCTTCCGCCAGGGCCACCACCTGGGAGCTGGTCTCTGCTCCACACTCCCGCACCCAGCCCTCCATCTCTGGGGGTAGAAGGAACAGGAACTGCTCCAGAACAACCAGGTCCAGAACAACCAGGTCCAGCAGTTTTGAATTAAAGAGATTCAAGCCCCCACCTGATCACAGAGCTCACTAAGTGACCCTCAGCAGTTACTTTTTCTCAATTTAACCTAACTCACCAGTTAAATGTGTAGAAATAAAAATGATCTACAATGTTGAGAATCCAAGAGAAAAGTCAGGATATAAATGAGGTAATGAGGTAAAAATGAATATAGTAATATTTAATAATGGATTTCTACAACAAAAGTTCAGTGCTCCAAACAGACCTAAGGAGCTTTTGTTATGTTAAGTCAGGAATGTCAAACTCAATTTCAATGAGGGCCACTTCAGGGTTGTGCTTGACCTGAGAGGACTGGGATGGGTGTGGCCAGGGTGGGCATGGCCAGCTCAATGTCACACGTGTTGGGGGGGGACTGTGGTGGCTCAAGCGCTCTGCCAGCGAAACGGGCTCCCAAACTCCATTTTGGCAGGCAGTAGCATCACGGGCCGGTTCTTCGCTGTTTCTAGGACATCCCCTGCAGATCAGAACTAAGTACACCACAGGCCGGGTCCGGGCCCTGGGCCTTGAGTTTGACACCCCTGTGTTAAGTGATCTGCCTAAGGGTAGGGACTTTACAAAAGTAGGCTATATGTAGTTTTAAAACAAATTTCCCTTGCTATGATTTGAATTATAGCTACAACAAAGAGAGAAATGCATGATCTATATTCTACTCTTTTGAACCAGTTGCAAGTTACTATTTTATTTCAGTTTGGTATTATCTATAACTTTTATTCTTCTTGATTACTAAAGATCCACATAGCCAGTGATTTTGCTTTATAAATATGTGTTCCTAACATTCATTTACTTACCAGTCTTCTTTATGTCAAACAATCACCATCACCTAATTTTCTCTCCTACACAATCTTACTACCCTCCCCATTCCCACTGTTTATTGCCAATGCAGAAACATAAAGTTCATAATTATTATACATTCTTACCATCATACTTTGCTAAAACTGCCTGGACATCTGCATAAGCCTGTAGTTCCAGAAGTGTTTCTAGCAGGTTTTCATGGATATTCAATACACTTAAGACAGGGAATTCTTTCATTAACTATAAACAGGGGAAGGAAAATATTTTATGTACAATTAAAGTTTTGGTAAAAATGAGTGTAGTTTACAGAGATGTAGACAATACAAATTTCCAAATGTTTTCTTTAGTGCCAGAAGCTGAAAGGCAGAAGAGGGTAAGCAAAATTTCTTGCCAACATGCAGCTATTCCACTCACAAGCCTAACCAATACAAGAGAAAAAATAAGCTGTGATTTCATTTAAACTGACACCAAGTCACAAAAACCAACACAGCTCTTAAAACAAGCAAAGTCATCTAAATGGAAAAGTCCATTGACTGGAAATGACTGGAAATGCATCCTAATAATCCTTAACATCCAAATGAATCAGAAGGTACAGGCCATCATAATCCAAAATCATTTTTAAAAAAAAAAACATTAATACACAATACTGATGTAAAAAATACTGTGAATTAAAAAAAATCAATTTTCAAGTTATGAAGATTATAAGTTGACAATAGTCATTTTGACTGTGGCAGATAGAAGTATAATAATTTCAAAAACTGCTATCTCAGATTAATTACATCTATTTCATACTCAAAATCATCCTCAGTGTTTTGAGTTCAATTTACATGGCCTTACTATGCAAATTTAAACCATCCTTATTTACAACGACGAATCCGCATACAGACAGGAAGTTATACAACTTGCCTCGTAGTGTAACCGGAACAATCTGGAACTGAACACACTCAAAACAGTAGAAATGGTGGTAGACTTTAGAAGAAACCCTCCCATACTACCACCTTTTACAATACTAGACAACACTGTATCAACAGTAGAGACCTTCAAATTTCTAGGTTCTACTATATCACATGACCTAAAGTGGACACCTAACATCAAAAATGTCATCAAAAAAGCACAACAAAGAATGTTCTTTCTGTGCCAACTTAAGAAGCTCAAACTGTCCAAGGAGCTGCTGATCCAGTTCTACAGAGGAATGATTGAGTCTGTCATCTGCACCTCTATAACTGTCTGGTTTGGTTTTGCAACCCAACAGGAGAGACACAGACTTTAGAGAGTAATTATGACTGCAGAAAAAACAATTACTACCAACCTGCCTTCAATCGAGGACCTGTATACTGCACGAGTCAAAAAGAGGGCTGTGAAAATATTTACAGACCCCTCACATCCCGGACATAAACTGTTTCAACTCCTTCCCTCAAAACGACGCTATAGAGCACTGCACACCAGAACAACTAGACACAAGAACAGTTTTTTCCCAAAAGCCATCACTCTGCTAAACAAATAATTCCCCCAACCCTGTTCAACTATTACAAAATCTACACTACTATTACTGTTAAATCTTGTCATCACTCATCAGCCATCCCCTCCCACTTGTGACTGTATGACTGTAACTTTGTCACTTGTATCCTTACGATTTATATTGGCTGTTTCCTAGTATGATTGATTGCTTATTGTACCCTATGAGTATCATTAAGTGTTGTACCTTATGATTCTCGACTCCTGATGTATGTATCTTTTCTTTTATGTATACTGAGAGTATTTACACCAAGACAAATTCACACTTGGCCAATAAAGTATTCTAAAGTATTCTATTCTATTCATCACAATACATTATAAATCTTCTTTTACCTAATAAATTAAAACAACTAAAAATGAGAAAATGAAAAAACACTATTTCTTTAAACACGTCCATGTAAATATCTTACTTACATCCCTCATCATTTTTGCTGCTTCTTTAATTCTTCCAAGCTTTCTTGCACACATAGCTAGTCTTCTTTTCACATAAACCAATACATTGGTGTCTCTTCCTGAAAAGAGATTCATCTAATGTATCATTGTCAAAACTAACCATTGTCTCTGAGATTTATTTATTTAGCGTATGACAAATACATGGACTTATAGTAGTTCAAAATTAATATTTTGTCAAGGAGCACCACAGTCACATTGAGGGGTAGAGACAAGACCCCACTTAAACAATGAGTCCTGGCAGATACCACGTTGGATACGGATCCTGTTCAGTTGACCAATGCTGGCGATGAAGGTCAAAACCCGGCACCTTTTGTGTAGGGTCATCTATATAACTTCCCATTTGGCTTTCCACTATGTGTTGATGTCAAAATTGTTAGGTAGGGGTATGATGCTAGTTCGCCTTCTCATGGTGCATCCTGGACAGCATGGAAGTATGAATCAAATGACTAACAACAATTGGCAGCCAGACTACATTGAAGAATTGGCATTAATCAGAGTTTTTTCCCCTGACACCATCTCTCTGCTAAACAAATAATTCCCTCAACACTGTCCAACTATTTACAAAGTCTGCATTACTATTACTATTAATCTTCTCATCACTCCTTATCACTCATCCCTCCCACTTGTGACTGTATGACTGTAACTTTGTCACTTCTATCCTTATGATTTATACTGTTTCCTAGTATGATTTGATTGCTTATTGTACCCTATGACTACTATTAAGTGTACCTTATGATTCTTAACTCTTGACAAATGTATCTTTTCTCTTATGTACACTGAGAGCATATGCACCAAGACAATTGTGTGTACAATTGTGTAATTGTGTGTAGAATTACACTTGGCCAATAAATAATTCTATCTCTCTGAGGTTTTATTTACATATGCACAGTATATCTTATTATTTTGTATAAAGATACTTATTGACGATAAAAATGTAAAATGCAGAGAATACCAGTAAATATTACATGTTTTACTTTCATTTTTAATACTCACTATACATGGGATTCTAATAGAATACTATTACACTGGGTGAAATACATTTTATGCAGATGTTGCTATATACATAAAGATTGTGTTTATAAAAAATAAAAGAGATATTCTTTTAAATTTTCATTCATTCATCGTTCTTGTAACTTTGAATGTTTGCTGGACAAAGAATCATTGAGGAAGATGTGATGGCATGTGCACCTGAAGAAGCAGAGGGGAATGTTTGAAGCATAGGTTTCTTAGGGAAAAGTCAACCGAAAAGGATTTCAGAGAAAATCAAAAATTAAGGCATTGTGCTGGATGGGAAAGGGGAAAAAGTTTCGGAGTAGCCACACCCTAGAATCTCTTAGGCTATTAGGGTAAGAACTTTAGTTTGGAAAATAAACACTGAAGCAAATAAAGCATTGGACTCAACTGGATTTCACTGTGTCATCTTTGGACTTGACAGATTATCTGTCAAATGGACACTCATAGGTTGCTCAGTCAGATCAATTTTACTGCTTTCTGTTGCAGTAAAATTAAAATGTACAATAATCAGTTCTAATCTAAGATTTACAATTTTTTTTTGTAAATTTTATTTGAGTTTTCACAAAGAGAAAAAAAAATACAAATAAAACATCTTTTTTGAAAGCAGCATAATCCCAGGCTACATTTCTTCATACAGACACAAATTCAGGTTCATGCTCATTTTTATATTCTATTTCATATCTTATTATTATTTTACATTTTCTGCATAGCTTCTCCCCTCTTTTAATTTTCTCAATTTTATTTTAATTATCTCATCTCAATTCAGATCATTGTGTTTATAACTTTTGTCTGTCCTGTTTCAATTATCTATTATCTTTTCTCATTAAACAAAATTTATCCTGTAGTTACTGATTGGAGTATATCTTTTCCCTAAAGTTGTAACATTCAATATAATACATAACTTCCATTCGGATTCTGCTTGGTACATTCTTAAAATACACACTGTATTCTTAAAAAAAGAAAAAAATTATAAATGTATATAATTAAAACAACATTCCATTCCAATTCAATTCTATCATTAATATTAATATTCATTAAAGTCTTAACATCTTTAACATTACTTTTCAATTAAATATCATACTTCTATGGGAACAATTATAAGCTTTCCATAGTTAATTCCCCCCCTCTTCACTTATATTTTATAAAACATTAACTAATTAAAATGTTTCCATTCCTTCCTAATTCAATTTTCTCATTTATTTTATTTCACTTATTTTATTCACAAACATTTCACTAAATTACACTAACTATTTTATCCCTCATTTTAATCATACATTGTTTCCAATTTTCTAAAGTTATTTCTATTACTGATATAACAATACAATCTTATGTACCTTTACAGAATCCCTTTTTCAATTAGATTTTCACCCATTATCTCTAAATAGGTCCTGTTTCTCTATATCTTGCTCCAGTCCTTTGTAACTTCTTTTCCTTTCCTTCTTCCCTCTCTTCTTCTCTCTCCCCTTTTTACCCCCTTGTCTCTCTACCTCTATTTCTCTCTTCTGTATTCCCCTTTTCTGTTGCTTTCCAGTATTATACTTATTTTTTGAATTATTTTTCTTTTCTTCGGTTGTTTTTTAAGTCTTAAATTCTCCATTCTCTTTCCCCCCTTTCCTTTTTCTTCCCCACATAGAATTATTTGTTCATTAAAGATGGCTTTTTCTTTGTCCCAGTCTTCTTGTTTTGCAGTCTTTTCTTGTTGTTTCTCATAGTTCCAAATCTCCATTTCTAAGAATTGAAAAACGAAGCCAAAAGAACCCTTCCCTTCTTGTGCATCTTCTTTGTACTTGTTAAGTTCCATTTTCAATTCATCCAGAAGAGGTGCCATTGTATAAATTTTTAAACAACCACCCGATTGATTTTAGTCATTCAAATATAATAATCAAAAATCCAAAGATCACCAAATAATCCAAATACACGCAAGCTGTTTCTTTTTTGCTCTTTTTTTTCACTTTCTCTTCCTGGGGTTACTATTTAGTTGCAAAGTTTCAGTTAAAATGTATCTTTTAGAAGTCTTGTTGAAGTTTTACTTTAGATTCTTTTTAATTCCAGGCAGTCTCATCCCTCTTTCAGATCCTGCCCTTATTCTTTTTCTCTCCCTTCCTGCTTATGAAAAAGAAAGTTTTTAATGTCCAGAAATCTTTATTATCCCTTTGGCATTTTGTTTTATTTTCAGCTTAATTGCCTATTGATGTCAAAGCGGATTTTTCCGATTTCTTATTTAAGTCTCTTAATTGTCAGTAGAGGGAAGGAGAGAGAAGGGAAAAAAAGCCAAACCTTTCCCTTTTTACTTTCCTTCGCTGCTTCAGACTCTTCTTTGGGAGCGATGTAATTTTTTGTAGGTTTAAATTCCAGGGTACCTTGGTTGTTGCTTTTACAATTTAACCCGGTCAGCCAAAACGTTCACTTCTTATCTTCCTCCTGCACATTCTTTTCCGGTCGAGTTCTTCTTTGTTGTGGCCATTTCTGACCACCGCTGCAACCGCCTTCGGGAAAGGGAGTAATGGCCAGCTGAGGAGGAGAAGCGGCTCTCCTTGACCCTGCTGGCGGTCTCCCCCCTCTTCACCACCTCTATGGGGTGGCTAAGCCCCGAAATCAGCCAGCTCGGGGCGCTCCAGCGGCGAGCCCAGACAGAAACCGCGCATGATCGCGGATTTCTATCTGTCGCCGAAGCCCTTCAAACTGGAAGACCTAAGATTTACAATTTTGTGTTATATTGTTTTTAACTCCATATCAGTGAAAAAGTATTAGCCTTTGTGTTAAAGATTACAGCGAGACCAATCTCAAATCTACCGATTTTAAACAATTTGTGCAACAATACTTACTAAGCTGTGCCTCATGGTGTGGATTTTGTGAACTGCTATGCTGAGACTTTTTATAAACTGTTTCTCCGGCCCTCAGAGCTTGTTTAAAGTATTTTTCAGCTTCTAAAATAGTAGTTGCTTCTTCCTCAGCCAGAAGAATGTATGCTGTGGCACAGCTGAAAGGAAAAGGGAAAATTCTGTAAGCCACCCAGTGAGTCATATGGTGTATTAATAAATAAACAACGAAATATTGTGTTTAAAGAGAAACAAACTTAGGATTTATTTTGAATTTGGATATTATAATAACAGCAATTAAGATTTTCTGAATAGGAAATTTGTAATAAGTCTGAGTAAGGCATGTGCTTTCCTAGTTCACTCACTGAAGTTAATATATAGCCAAGAAGCATATGTTGACTTCCACTGTGCACTTTCTTTTAAAGAACTGAATGGCAGAAACACATCCAGTTATCTTCACATTATCACTTCATACTTCATTTGAAGAGTTCAGCCTCAAAAAAATATTGTATCTTATTTAAAGAACTGAACAAGGGACAACTTATATTTATGCCTTATATTTAAACTGAAATTCTAAAATTCAGAATTTTAATTAAATTCTTTTTAGACCATGGGTATACCAACTTTTTCACTTGCCTAGGCCACATAGAGCAAAGAGGTTTTGTCTTGGCCCGCGTATAAAGTATATAATATACTTAACATATATAAATAACAAGCTTCCTTTATTTTTGTACATTTTTTACAATATCTTGTGGGGCTGCATTAATAGCTGTCCTTGGGCCATAGGTTCGACACACCTGGTTTAGAATGAGCATGAAAACTTACTCATTATTTAATTCTAAAGCTTGATATGCTGCTTTGATTCGGGCCTGAGGATTCCTTTCCCGCCATGCCTTCTGCATAACTATTTAAACATAATAATTTATATAAAAATTAGTTAAATATTCATGCAAGAAACACATTTCAGAAAAATAAAACTAACTTTAAGAGAATACTACACATTTCTGTGAAAATTAATGTCCAACTGAATTTTATGTATATGTTTTCTAACAAGAAAATGTTTAAAAAGTGATTAACAAAAACATACAAAAGTAGCAATTACATTCCTCACACACAATTTTGTTTTACAAATGATCCTAATTATTTCTTTCTTCCTGCCAGTAACAATAGCAATAGCACCTAGATTTATATACCGCTTCATAGTGCTTTACAGGCCTCTCTAAGCGGTTTAGAGCTACATATTGCCGCCAACAATCTGGTCCTCATTTTACCAACCTTGAAAGGATGGAAGGCTGAGTCAACCTTGAGCAGGTCAGAATTGAACTGCTGGCAGTCAGCAGAATTAGCCTACAATTCTGCATTCTAACCACTACACCACTAAGGCAGGCAGTTTGTACTAGGTGACGTGAATTTGTTTCTTTCTCTTGCTTTGCACTGAGGTTATTTAGCTATTATATAAGAGTACTATTCTTAGATTCCTGCTCACTTGGGAGGGGATAAGTGAGAGAGATCCTCAGTATGGTAGTCTGATATAATAGCTAAATTCATTTAAAACAAAAAACAAAGCTCTAATTGTGAAAAAAAGTTATAAGCAAATGACTGTGACCTGAAAAAATATCTACACCTGTCCTGATCATAAAAAAAATCATGGCTTCCGGTTTCGCGTGGCTTCGGTGGCAGCAGGAATTCGCGACTGTCCGCGATTCCTGCTGCGCTTGCCGCCAAGTTGCCCCCGATCCAAATGGGTCAGGGGGATATGGCTGCCCTGCAGAGGCAGCCGAAGAGAGAGGGGAGCCGGACAGAGGGTTGGGGGTGTCGCAGACCCCCTCCTCGTCCGGAAAAACCCCTTTTTCCCGAGGTGGTGGAGCGGCGGTCAGTAATGGCCGCCACGAAGAAGCCTGCAGCCGGGTAAGATTGTGCTGGAGGAAGCAGGAAAAGTGAAAGTGCTGGCTGAGCTGGGTCAATCAACAACTTTTAAACACCCTGGGAACTGAATCATTTGAATTGCTGGAAGATGCATTGTATCCCTAAGAAGATCGGAAAGCAGCGGAGAAAGCTGTCAAGGGGAAAAAACTTTTTTTTTCTTCACTCTCCCACCCCATAGAAACAACAGACGAAGATTTGGAAAATTTATTTGGGCACTGAAGGTAAATTATTTTGAAAGTTAAAGCCAAGGGATAAAGGATTCCTGGACATTGGATTTAATAAGTTAAGAAATTGGAAAACCCTTATTGGAGGTATGGATTTCTGAATACTTAAAAGAAAATTGTTGTTGTAAGTGGGAAGGGAGAGGAAAAAAAATTGGAGCAGAAGTTGAAAAAGGAGGAGACTGCCTAGAACTTCAAAGAAAGATATATTGTAATTGGATCTCTTTGATTAAATAGTAACCCCAGAAAGAGAAATAGAAGAAAGAACTTTGGTAACTTTGGAATTTTTTGCAATTATTTTTGATTAAAAATACTTGGGTGGTTGTTTTGGAAAAAGTTTTTCTCTTCATGATGGCATCGCTTGTGGATGAACTAAAAATTGAATATCAAAAATATAAAAAAGAAAAACAAGATGGAAAAGATACTTTGGGCACTCTATTTCAATATCTAGAAATGGCGGTAAGCACTTATGAAAAGTTGACTACGCAGCAGGACGACTGGGACAAAGAAAAAGAAGAAGCCATCTTTGATGAACAATGGATTCTTTTTGGGGAGGAGAGAAAGAGGAAAACAAAAAGGGGATTTTAAGGTTTGAAAAAACAACCAAAAAAGAGAAAAATGAGATGAAAGGTGGATACAAGGTTAGAAAACAACAGAAAGGGAGTAAGAAAAGGGAGGAGGAGAGACAAAGGGGTAAAAAGGGTAAGGAGAAGAATAAGCAAGAGAGAAAGGAGGGGATGAGAAGCCTTAATGGTGGGAAGCAAGACTTAAAGAAACAAAGCTTATTTATAGACAATGGGTAAATCTAATAAAAAAAAGGGATTCTGGAAGGTACATAAGATTGTGTTTTTATATGTGTATTTAGAGTAAAATGCTTAAGATATAAATGAGTAGCAATATATACCGTGTTTCTCCAACAATACGGCCTCCACCAATAGGAAGCCCCAGCATGATTTATTGGCATAAAATCAAATTAAGCCCCTCCCCCCAAATTAAGGCCCATATTAAACATGCGAAATGGGGGGAATGGCGGGGGGGCTTGCCGTTAGGAAGTACTTTGTTGCATGCCCGGATATGGTGCTGCCTGCGTTGGTGGAGCACTTCATATCGGGAGACCTTCCACCACCGTTGCTTTTCCTTCTCCCTTGCTGCCGTGGCGTTACAGCAACGCCGCGGCGTTTGGCGCAGCCACGTGCAGCCAATCAGGGCTCCTCCCTGCAACCGGAGCCCTGAGGAGACACTTGGCTTCAGGCACTCCTGTGGCCGCTTTCCCTTTGCCTTCGAAGGTAAAGCAAATTATTTTAAAAACCTCCGCTCATCCCATCAGGGCCATGCCAGAGCCGTGCGAGCTGGGCAGAGCCGGGAAAACGAGCCGCGGGTGTTTCCTGGTTCTGCCCAGCCCGCACGGCTCTGCGCGCCCTGGCGGGATGAGCGGAGGTTTTTAAATAATTCACTTTACCTTCGAAGGCAAAGGAAGGTGCCGACAGGAGCGCCTGAAGCCAAGTATACCAACAACAAAAGGCAAATCCTCAAGGTGGGCTGGAGGGAGGTGGCTACGTGCCCCCGGGCTGTTTCAATGCAAGGTCCTGACTTGCAGCATCCTGCTTTACCCGCCGCCTCCCTCTCCGACTGCGAAACTCATGTGCTTCGCCAAACGCTCCGAGTAAGGGCGAGCTCTTTCATACATAGAGAAAGAGAGAGAGGGAAAGACGCCGGCGTGCTCCGAGAGGCTGGCTCTTTTCTCTAGCTGAGGCTGACATCTGACTGAATCTCTATCCCGCTCCTTTATCCTCACGACGGGGTCGGCAGCGACGCTCTCTGGTGCGGCCACCTCAGCTTGCCAGCCTTGCCCCGCTATGAGACGATACTGTGACAGCCGCTGCTGCCGCACTCCCTTCTCTTTCCTCGCCTCTCCTCCCTTCACTGGCAGGAGTGTGCGCGCCTGCTGCCACTGCCGCCGCTCCTGAGGCCGTCTGGGGCGGGCAGGTGGGAAAGCAAGCAAGGTGGCTGCGCTGTCTTCTTTTTCCCTCAGCGAAGCGCCGCTGCTTGCCGCCGCCACCTGCGATGGGCGAGGAGGCAGCTGAGGCACACGAAATGTCACCAAGGCAGCGAGTGCCTCCCTGCCGGGCCCTCCGCTCATCCCGCCAGGGCCGTGGCAGAGCCGTGCGGCCTGGGCAGAACCAGGAAACACCAGCGGCTTGCTTTCCCGGCTCTGCCCAGCCTGCACGGCTCTGCCACGCCCTGGAGGCACTTCCTGTCAGCCTCGGCTAGAGAAAAGAGCCAGCCTCTCGGAGCACGCCGGCGTCTTCCCCCCCCCCTCTCTCTATGTATGAAAGAGCTTGCCTCGCTCAGAGCGTTTGGCGAAGCACACGAGTTTCGCAGTCGGAGAGGGAGGCGGCGGCGAAAAGGACGCGGCGGCAACGGCAGGATGCTGCCAGTCAGGACCTTGCATTGAAGCAGCCCGGGGGCACGTAGCCACCTCCCTCCAGCCCACCTTGAGGATTTGCCTTTTGTTGTTGGTATACTTGGCTTCAGGCGCTCCTGTCGCCATCTTCCCTTTGCCTTCGAAGGTAAAGTGAATTATTTTAAAAACCTCCGCTCATCCCGCCAGGGCGCGGCAGAGCCGTGCGGGCTGGGCAGAACCAGGAAACACCCGCGGCTCGCTTTCCCGGCTCTGCCCAGCTTGCACGGCTCTGGCATGGCCTTGATGGGATGAGCGGAGGTTTTAAAATAATTCGCTTTACCTTCGAAGGCAAAGGGAAGGCAGCCACAGGAGCGCCTGAAGCCAAGTGTCTCCTCAGGGCTCCCGTTGCAGGGAGGAGCCCTGATTGGCTGCACGTGGCTGCGCCAAACGCCGCAGCGTTACTGTAACGCCACGGCAGCAAGGGAGAAGGAAAAGCAACGGTGGCGGAAGGTCTCCCGAACATCCAAGCTGTCGCCGCCCGCCCACCCGAGGATGCAACGGGGGATTAAGTCACCCCTGAAAAGACGGCCTAGCCGGTTTTTCGGGGGTCAAAAAAAAATAAGGCCCGGTCTTATTATGTGAGAAACACGGTATGATTAGCTTTTTAATTATATGGATAGTGGTTATATATGATTTTATTTAGTTATTGTTATGTTTTTACCCTTTTCATAAAATTTATTGTGTAACTTTAGAATGTACTAAACAGAATCCCAATATAAATTAAGTGTTATATTAAGTAATTTTAAGTTAGGGGAATGAGTCAAAGGCGTCACTCCAATCAGTGTACAGGAGAAGTATATTAAAAGAGAAGAGATGAATGGATAGATGGAAATAGAACAGACAAAGAATGATAAGTATTATGAACTGAATTGAGATAAGATAAATAAAACAAAATTAAGAAAGATAAAAGAGGGAAGAAGCTATATAGAAAATTGAAAATGGTAATAAGATATGGAATGATATACAAAGTGAATATGATTTTTGAACTTGTGTCTGTGCGAAGAGTTTTTAGCCCGGGATCAAACAGCCTTCAGAAAAGATGTTTTATTTATGTTTTTTTTATGTTTTATGTTTTGTATGTTTGTGTATTGTTTATGAAAGGCAATAAAACTTTAATTAGCAAGAAATATAATTTGGATAATAGAATGAAAAGGAGAAGCTGGGATAAGATACGAAGTTGAATAGATAACGTAAATATCTATACTACAATTTGGAACTATTTTATACGTTCTATTGGTTTTCTTAGAAAGGATTTTTTATGTTATTATGCCTTGATTGTTTGTGTATTGTTTTTGTAAAACTAATAAAATTTGTTGGAAAAAAAAAATCATAGCAAAATCAATGCTACTAAGATTTTTGTGGCTAACTCCAAAACAAATATATGCAAGATTGCAGTCTGAATATCTAATCGTCTTTAGTTTTAGCAAGAAAATTCAAGAATCTATGTTATGTTTCCTTTGGAAACGAAAATGAAAGAATAATGTGAAAAATGCTGAAACAACTTTTTGGAAGCAAAAAGTTAACTTTGGCTTAGTTAATGAGATAATAGACTACATTAATATAACAAAAACACTATTCTTCTAGCAATGAACATTATCACTAGAGTAACTTATAGACAGTAAGCTATGGTTGATGGATGAATTGGAAAGCATTAATGCATTATTTGCCAAATATTAGTTGTACAACACTGAGTGCCTTTGTTTTTCTTCTCTCTTTTTTTTTAAAAAAAGTATATTTAGGTAATATATAACTCCCACAGAGAAATAGTATGAGCAGAAGTTGTAAAATCTCGGGCTCATTTTTTAAAGACATTCATAAATAATACAATTTTTCATCCTTTACTATTTCAAATTTACAAACTTCACAAGAGTATTCTATCATATAGACCGAAAAGTAACTTAATTTAATTTTTCTGACAAGACAGATAGCCCTAAAAAGAAATTAGTCCAGTTTGACTTTAAAATCATTTTTCATTGATTTTATTGCCATAAAAGTAATGAAAAATGGTAAAGATTCAGAAAATTACTGTTACATTGAAATGATGAAAGCTCGTGGTCACAAGATGCTAGCAAAACTATACTTGAGATGCCTCAGAGAAAAAAAAACCTGTTGTATAGAAAAATGTTGAATACATATGAAAGCTTTTTTGGCTTAAACACAAACATTAAAAAGAGCCAGGTTATGTTTAATAAATTTACCAAAGAAAGAATTTTTTTATATCTGAGAAGAACTAGATGTGGTAGACTACTGCATATATCTTGACCAATGAATCTCAATGGAAAGTAATACAATAAAGGAAATTGAATGGTGTGTTAAATGTGGTTGGCAGGCATTTAGTAAGCTAATTTTCAAGAACCTCTCCCTATGCCTGAAGAGAAAAGTTTTTGATCAGTGTGTACTACCTGTTCTAACATATGCCAGTGAACCATGGATGCTAACCTCACAATCAATATAAGAGCTACAAGTGGTATCGTTATTCACCTTTTTTCTTATTTCACAAAGAAAAATAAAGTAATTATACCTGCATCTGAAGGCCTAAGAGAGTCTGTTTCACAGGTAAAAAAACTCTGATGATCCTGAGCAGATAAGTTCATATCATAATATGTTAGTGGCTCCTTTCCTGTCACCCATGTATATCTTAAAGAGAGAAAAAAAGTATCATTAATTCCATAATTCTATGTATCAGAATTAGTTTCTTTCTAAATGAAAGTACTTTTTAAATTTTCTTTAATGCCTTCTAGTCAATCCTGAGCCTAAACAAGTGCATGAAATAATCCATGTACTTTTCTTAGCAAAATTTTCATTTTATTATTTATTTAATTTATTTATTTGCAAGGTTGTCTTCTTCTTAGAGCTAAGAATGTGAATGGCCCAATAACACCCCACTGGCTTTATCTCAGTCTCCCGTTTTCTACCATTGCCATTAATCCTAATACTAATTGAGCTCTCAAGTGTATATTATACTTTGGCCTTAAACAATACTAACACAAGAAACAGAAATGTTAAAAGAAGTATGATTTAACTGAATAGCTTGTTCTTTTTTTATCTGTGCATCATGACCTATACTGAATAAATAGTAGCCTAAGAAAGAATAGAGACTTAGAATAAGTCTTTATCATAAATTTCCAAACTGGCTGGGATTTCAGAATAGAAGTACACTGAAATTCATGATAACAATTATTTTTAATAATATTCTGTAAATGATAAATTCATGGTATCCATTCAAACAATAATTTCCATAAAAAATGAAGAAAGTATTATATGTATATGATTACCTGTGCAAATGTTAATCTGCCATATCTTTGGGTAGTTTAGGATTAGATATAATTTTGAACTGGTGGCTTTGTTTTTATTGTTTTAAACAAATAAAGTATAAAAGAAATACAATCATTGGGTACCTGTTATATTCTGCTCCTCTGAAGAGATTGAGTGGATTTCTCCATACTTTGCACTCTGTTTTAGAAAAAGATAATTTAGTTTTAAAATTAACCTTACTTAATAAAGCTATCTTTCTGAAATCTGAAAGTGGGAGATCACTAAATCTAAAGTAGGTCCAAGTATAAAAAAATAAGAGCAGAATTTTTCTTTCAAACTGGGGTGCCTTTCAGTCAGTTTGAGACCTGGCCACTGCCTGGATAAGTCCATCTAGTTTTTCTTGGCAATATTTTTGAAGTGGTTTGCCATTGCCTTCTTCCTAAGGTTGAGAGTGATTGACACAGTCATCCAGTCAACTCTAGAATTTAGTTTCCCAGTTTCTAGCCTGGCTCCTTTAATCGCTACCCCCAAAGTGGCTTTTATCTTTCAAATTAGTGTAAGCCTAAAATTGAGATGAGCTTCTCACGCAGATCTAAAATTAAGTATGAATAACAGTTTACAGTTAAACTACATATCATGCAGATTTAGAACAAATGCTAGACAGAAGATTGGCAAAAATGAAGAAAGGAGCAGGTCTGTCCTATTTTTGATTTTTCAAATTGTACTTTGAATCATTATCCATTCTTTTAAGGAAAAAAAAGGTTTTTAGTGCAGAATACGTGCAAAAACAAAAAGTGACAGATGTTCTTGAATCATAAATCAGTTTGGCAATTAATAGATTTTTTTAGGATTCCAAATACTGTCTAATAAAAAACTTAACCAGTATCTTTTTTTTCATTTCTTTTTCATGCGTATGTATGTATGTATGTATGTATGTATGTATGTATGTCCCTTATAAAAATCTAATAAATAAAATATAAAAGCTAGTTACTAAGTACATTTATAGGAAGCCAAATATTAGAAACAATCACCTGAGAGATTTTGTCTGTTCATTTCATTGTCTCCACTGGCAGCAGAAAAATTTGCCTGTGCAGAACTAGCATTGTCTGCCCCTCCAATGAGTGGTCGCAAATGACTCACAGAAACCTGTTCAATAAAAGACATACCATATTTTCTGAAGTACCACCATTCAAATATCTGGAACAAGAAACAGAAAAATATGTGGAATGCAATTATTATGACTGGTCACATGGAGAGATGGGGGGGAGGGAGATTTATAATGGATTTGGCATTTTTATTAACATAATATTTTTATCCTGCTTTTTCATTTACCCTTCAACAGAAAAAAACTGACAATTTCTTCACAGCTAACCAGATATAAAAACAGAATACAATATCTCAAATATCTACATAGGAATCTCAGAACTCATTTTCCATTTCACAAAATGAGCCTCAGCATATGAAATATACGTAATCTAAACAAATAAATAATTGTTCTGAGTAAATCACAAACCATTTAACTTTCAGAATTTAACACAGATGAGTTTCTTATGACTTTATAAATGGTTTTTCCTTGCAAAACTATATTTCTTATTCTATCAAATAGCACCATCTGGAGTTCAGCTAGTATACCAGATGCACTGTGTTTTCAATTTAGCGCTAGCATAGTTTGCATAAAATCTAATTTTAAAAACCTACAGCTTTGATGAAATGATACATAAAATTATATTAGACACGTTCACCATCTTCCGCATATTGTAAAAGTTTAAAAATATACCTAATTCATTCCTGATTGCTATATACATAAATATAACATGTTTTTAAAATTACTTTCTCTGCTTAGAGCAGAAATGTAACAATAGCAGGGGCAAACATAGTTTAATCCTCAAAACAGGCCAGGAACAAAGCTTTTATTTGCAATTCAATGAACACAGGGTTGCTGCTAGTTTTAGACAATTGAAACTGATGGGATCCAGACCAGATTAACTTAAGGCAGATTCATATCAACTGAAACTAATTTCACAGGAAAAATGATGAAGTAAATAAAATCAGTTTTATATGAATATGTGAAGCATTCCTCTAATACTCAATTTGTTGCCAGTACTTTCAAGAACTATGAACTTAAGCAACAATTTAGCTCACTTCTACTATATTTCTTGATTAGTTAAGGAACACAGAAATACAGAAAAATACTTACAAATATCAGACCTGATATCAAAGATGAAGTCCCCGTAAGTGCAACATAGAATTTTGGAGTCAGCGTGCTCAAGAAAACAGTTACTGCCAATGAAAAGATAAGTCTTATTGGTTAACACAGTTGGATTACACAATCTTCAGGCTAAGAAAATGATGAATATATTAATTAAGGCAAGTGGTCTTGTTCACACATATTACAATATAAACCATGGCTAAAACAACCAAACTGTCTGAATTCATACTAATCACAACACATTGTATTCTCCCAGCCAGTGTTAAGAATTAATAGTAAGTTGCTCTATTTTGAGAAATTCAATAATTTAAAATAAATAGCTGAAAATACCTGTAATGTTTTAGTGAATAAACATTACCTAGACCTTATCTAGGTAAAACTAAATCCAAGAACTCTACCTTGAGAGTTATAAATGAAAAGAAGTGCAAATATAACCGTAATAAAGTAATGGAACAATAGAATAAGCAATGAAAAAGAAAACAGTGATACAGTGATATGGAAATAAAAGTTGAGCAGGTAAGGAAGCCGGGAGTGAGGAGGGAGGTTGGGTTTGCTATTAGCCACTTCCAGTGTGGTACTTCCCCATTGGGTTCCCAGCCTAACAGGCACAGCCAAGTCTTCAGGCTCTTACAGAAGGATATTGTGCAAATCTAGCCAACAGTAATTCAATAAACAATGGTTAAATGATCCACGACTTACTACATATGTTCTAAGTATGTTCTTTTTACAAAATAAATTTGAAATATGTAGAAACAAAGTATATGAAGCCATTCAGTTCAAGTCAGTGGTGAACTAATCAAAAATAAACTCATTACATTATGTAGGGAGAATTGTGTTTCTCTTGTTTGCTTGTCTCTTTGACTGATTCCTGCCATCTGTTTGCATGTAGCAGTTTTCCTGGCAACTTTACAGAAGTGGTTTGCCATTGCCTTCTTCCCAGGGCTGAGACAGTGGCTGATCCAAAGTTACCCAGCCCCATGCAGGACTGAAACCCATATTCCCAGTTTCTAGCTTGCTATCTTTAATCAGTATATCAAACTGGCTGCCATGTATTGTAGAACTTACTTATGAATAAATCTGGTTAGAATTCAGCTGTATAATCTAAGCTATACAGATAATTCCTCAAACATACCTACTTAGTTTATGATGTCAAAGGCTATTATAGGTTTCAATTCTATGTATTTAAAATAATAGATCTTCCATGTTTGGATTCCAGTAAACTTCCAAACCCAACTAAGAAGCACTGTATGGGGGTAAAAAACAATGCACATGTTCCTAAAACCCTACTTAGCATATAATGCAAATTCAATCATAGTGTTTAGGGGTTTAGACTATTCATGCTCTAAAAGATTTTTTTTTTACAAATATCAGATCCAGTTACAATAGTTGATTAACATTTGACAGATCATGCTAATGTCATATAATTAGTAGTTAGCTTCATCTACAGCAAAAGGTTCTTTCACTGCATTTGAAGTGACAATGTATACATAGAGCAAACATCACATTCAGCCAGTAAATTAGAGATAGGACATTAACCACTATATGGCATCCAAAGGAATAAAAAACATTGCATTTTGCTTCCCTGGGGCAGAGAAGTAAGTGTCCTTTTCAAGTATCTTTGATCAAACACACAGAACATTTAAGGTTATCAGCTAGAAACATATTACCATTTTATTATAGATACCTGCTGTTAAATTTGTAATCTTATGCATAACTTGATAGTAAAATGCACTACACTCAATAGTAATATTTTTTGGAAAAAAAAATAGTAGTTATCAAGTAACATACAAATTAGAATTGTTAATCTCTAGTTAAAATAAGTTGACAATTCTTTAAAAAAGAAAATGTGCTTTGGATGAGAAATGCTTACCAATTTGCCATTTTCTAATTAAAGTGCGTAAAGTTAAGATCAGGTTTTTGATGACACTAGGCATTTGACAGTTCTTTTAGTTAACTTTTCACCCTCCAGGGATTACCAAAATGAACAATTTTTTTTAAAGGAAAGCACAGGCCAAAATATTTTTAAATTATTTTTAATTTTAAGTTAAATACAATACTGTTGATGAAAAGTGGGGAATTCAAGAGGCAGTTGACTGCTAGAAGTAACCAGGCCTCTGGAGAGTGGAAGCATTTAAAAATGCACACTAGAGGAAAAAAATATGCAAAAGCTGAAAGTGAGAATCTGAGGGGGGGAAATCCTTTGTTATTTATTCTAATTTTTCTGTAGACTACTTCCCTCAAAATACAACACTTCCCAAACTCTGCTTGGGATAAATAAGCGCCCCAGCATCAACTGTGATCACCAGGATTCAAATCCAGCATGGATGAGTGTCTCATTCATGAGTAATCTCCGAGTATCTTAGAGATAATATCTCTGATCATGTGCAAAGTTCTTCCAGCACTCCAAGATTACCAATACAAAACTGCAGGGCAGCGACTTGGCAGGCTCGGCTCTCCCTCAAAACTGGTTCCTCGATCCCGACCTTAAAGAGACCGCCGTAGGCTCACCCGTCCCCGCCACCTTATTTCCTTTGCCCTCACAGAGCTGCTTTACAATCCCGGCGCGACCCTTCCCTTACCTGCCACTAAGTTGTCCCGCAACCGGAGCGGGCCCCGCAACAAATAAAGGAGACCCAGCACCGCCAGGAAGCCAAATGACCGCGCCCAGGGCCCTGCAGCCAGCCTCAGCCGCTCCCACCGCCGAGGGCCGGGCCCAAGGCCAGGCGACTGGGAGAGAGACGGCGCAGCATCCTCATTCACAGGACTACTCTCCGCCATCACTCCCGCCCTCGGGCCTGGCTGGCTGAAGCAGGCAGGAGGGCGGGATCAACCAGGCGCGCCGCCCAAGCCGCTTCGCCCCGTTTGATGGAAACCGGCACGAGCAGCAGGCAGGTGGGGAACCGGTAGGCGCCTCCGCCGGTTCCCTGTTCTATTCTCCGTTCGGATTCGCTTTCAGACGGGCAGCTGTCCTATTTGCTTCATCGGGACTAGCACCCTGCTCGCGCTGTTAAGGGGAAACCCTTTTGAACCCAGCTACATCTTGCCCGGGATATGCCAATATATTGGCATATACTGATTTTCTGATTAGGCCCGTTAAGAAATCAGGACTAATTGATTTGGTTGAGCACCAGGTTTATTGTTTGCGCGTAAACAGGCATTTGGAGAGAAATTGAAAAAAGAAAAGAAAGAAAAACAATTCTCATGAAACGCTGCCTTGCAATTTGGACAAAAGTGGTTCGGATGCAGCTATTGGCTGAGCAAAAAAAATGGGATTGGGCCGGGGAGGCGCCCTTAATGAGAGAAGGTGTAGGATAGCATCAAAAATTGTTTCATAAATTGATATTTTAAACGGACTTTTTAGGCGCCCAGCATGGCAAGCAGCGCCCACAAGCCCCAGTTGACACCGCGAATCCTCCTCTTCCTAACAAGGCAGTAATCCTAACCAAGCGGGCCACATCCGCTCCGCTGACATCCGGCCGGCGAATTTCTCGCTCCGCCCTCAAGTTCCCCCCTCCCGACGTGCCGTGCGCGTGGTGACAAGTGGGGCGCTAGACTGATAGAAGCCAAAATGGCGGACTTCGAAGATCGGGTATCGGATGAGGAGAAAGTAAGAACCTGGGGATGTTTGGGATGTGTTTAGCAACAGAAGAAATATAGGCTCTCTTCTCTGAGTGTACAGAGGTTTCTTTCATTGGTTTTATTGTTCTTAGCCGGACTGAGATTCTTGAATCTGAGGAGGTTGGTAAGTTTAAGAGGACCATTTGTGTCGGAAAATTGTCAGGAAAATTTTCTGCTCTTTCTGTGTTTTTTTTTATTACTCCATTCGGGTGTGTTTTCCCCCCATAAATTAATGGAGCATATTGGGAAACTGTCCTGAGTTTCTGTGAACACATTTTTGAGGGAGGGAAGGTTCCATTATTTTGGAATATATCACCTTGATATGTATATGCCTCTATTTTTAAATAAGCTTCAAAACCTGGATAATTTAGTCGTCTCCTAGATGAATGGATGATTATGTTTACAAACTGAAATTTTGACCATTCTTGTTAGTCTTGCTTAGTCTTGCAAATTCAAGTGTGAATATAGGCAGTTTTTGCTAAAATCGAAAGCAATTTGAAATAAATACCAGTATTACTTGTACAAGTTCCACTGTTGACCCTGGTGAAGCATTTTGGCATTGTTATATATTTTATTCAAAAACTGAAAGCATGCCTTTCCAGAATCAATGTAGAATCTGTAGTTCTAAATACTTTGATTGTTCCAGGCACAAACATGTATTCTTTTATTCTATGAAAACATGCTTATGAAAGTTGTACTATTTTCTCATTTATATCTCACATGTGGAATAATCAGTGGTGGGATTCAAATGGGGCCCAACAGCAGAGTGGTGGAGAGAACCAGTTCAGTCTCCCCTGCTCATCGCTCCTACCGGCTCGCCAGAACTGGGCCAAACCGGTCCAATACCACCACTGGGAATAATGGAAAGGATTTTATTTGATCCTATAATGCATTATTATTACTATTAATCTTCTCATCACTCCTTATCATCCATCCCCTCCCACTTGTGACTCTATGACTGTAACTTTGTCGCTTGTATCCTTATGATTTATGTTGACTAAAGTTTCCTAGTATGATTTGACTCTTGACGAATGTATCTTTTCTTTTATGTATACTGAAAGCATTTGCACCAAGACAAATTCCTTGTGTGTCCAATCACACTTGGCCAATAAAAAATTCTATTCTATTCCATTCCATTCTATTCTATTCTATTCATTCCATTCTATTCTATTCTATTCAGAATGGAAACATTTGAATTTGAAAAGCAATATATTCCCTATTGGAACTATTTTGTCTTTGCATAAATTGTTCAGTATAAGTAGAATTGCTTCTCTCTCTTTTCATAGATATTATCTAAATTTTAACTCACAAAATGCAAAATATCTTGTCATTTTGTAATATTTCAATACCTATAATCTCATTTAATTAGAATCAAGTTGGATGCAGATGTTTGCTTTGCAAGCAATAAAGTTGAAGGTGGCAGTTATACTTTCACATTACAAGTCAAATACACTTCTTAGAAAATCAGGATAACTCTCATAATAAACAATTACTTATTGCTATAAGCTTTACTGGAAAACATGATCTTATTTGCTTCAGTATATAAACTTAATCAGATAAAGCATTAGAAAAGGCTAGGTGCCCGGTTTTGCCAGGCTTCGGTGGCGGCGGGGTTTCGCGATCTCCGCGATCCCTGTTGCGCTAGCCGTCTTGGTGCCTCCGATCCCGATGGGTCTGGAGGATAAGGCTGCCCCGTAGAGGCAGCCGAAGATAGGGGGGACCCGGACAGGGGTTTGGGGTTTTCGCAGACCCCTTACCCACCCGGCATAGCCCCCTTTTCTCAAGGCGGTGGAGCGGTGGTCAGTAATGGCCGCCACAAAGAAGCCAGCAGCTGGATAAGATTGTGCTGGAGGAAGAAGGAGAAAGTTTTGAAGCGAAAGTTTTTTAGCTGAACTGGGACTATAAGATACATTTAATATCCTGAAAATCCTGATTTTTTGAAAGATACTTTGTTTCCAGAAGAGATTTATAAACGGCGAGTGAAAGTGCTGAAAGAGAAAGTTTACTCTCCTTCCATATGGAATTAACAAATGGACATTGAAAACCCTGCTATTTTATAGAAGGTAAAAATTTAAAGCTTTTTGTTACAAGTGGGAAGGGAGAGGACAAAAGAATAATTTATATTAAGATTTTGTTGGAGGAGGAAGGAAAAGTGTGAAGGGAAGAACTTTGTGCTCTGTTTGGATTGTTTGATGACTTTGGGATTTTGGGGAATTGTTCCAAGCTTTGAATTATCTTGGTTGTTTTAAGAAGAAGAAGAAGAGAAAAAAGAAGAAGAAAAGGTTTATAATGGCTTTATCTGTTGATGAACTGAGAGAGGAATATGGTAAAATAAAGAAAGAAGGTAAAGACACTGTGAGAGAAATTTTTCGCTTTTTAGAAATGGCGCTTGCCACTTATCAGCAAACACAACAATTGATGAAGGAAGCAGAAGAAGAAGAAGAAGCCATCTTTAACGAGTCTACAAAGTTGATTAAGAAAGGAAGGAGAAAGAGAGGAAGGAAAAAGGACATAAGACTTAAAAAAACATCCAAGAAAGAGAAAAATAAGATGCAAAATCAATACAATGTTAGAAAGCAAAAGAAAAGAGAAATACAACAGAGAGGGGAAGCTAAGGGGGATAAAAAGACCAGATGGGATAAGATAGGAAGGAAGAAGGGGGGGAAAAGCCACAAAGGTATGAAACAAGCAAAAGGATTCTGCAAGGTACATAAGATAGTATTGTAGTAAAAACATTAAAGGTTTAATAATGATAGATTTTAAGATTTAATAAAATATTAAAAGGAATGTTTAAAATATTTAGTTTAAGTATAGAGTTTAATTGACTATTGTGTGGATGTTAGTATGAACTTATTATTGTGGTATTTGTTTTTGAAATAGATAATTGGAATGTTATGGGATTTAATGTTTAATTATATATTTAATTACTTTATGGATTTACTATTTTTTTTCTTTTTTAAAAACTTAGTAGGTAGAATGTACTAAGCAGAATCAGATAGGGAACTAGGTGTTACCTTAAATGTTAATTTAGGGGAGCGATGGAAAGGCATCATACTTCGATTAGTGATTTCAGGAGAAATCTTTTTTTTTTCTATTATAGGGAATGAGATAAATGGATAATTGGAAAAGAATGGACAAAAGATACAAATATAATGATTTAAATTAAGATGAAATAAATAAAATAGAATTAAGAAGAGTGGAAAGCGGGGAGAAATTATAATGAAGATATAGAATGGTAAATAAGATAGGTAATGGCATATAAGTTGAACATGAATTTAATTGAAGTCCATACAAAGAGAGGTAATCCGGGGCCAAGCTACTTTCTAAAAAGAAGTTTTATGTTTTTGTGTTTTGTGTGTGTATGTCCGTTTGAGATTTAATAAAACCTTGGAGGAAAGCGAGAGGAGAATAATTGTAAACAAGACAGAGGGAAATATGAATATGATGATTATAAAATGGATAAATATAGAAGAAATGTAATTGAATAAGAGCAAAGAGAAATAATGAGAAATCTGCTAAAAGATATTTAAGTGGAAATGGGATATATCAGAACTATATTGTATAAAACAATGTTTTAGCTGCCTTGTAAAAATTTATAATGGAAAGAGGTTTAATGTCTTTAATGTCTAATGATGCTTTGTCTTTAAAAATTAACAAAATTTGTTTCAAAAAAAAAGAAAAGGCTAGGTGACAAAAATGATAAGCATAAAAAATGTTATTGTGAATGAATTCTGTCAGGCTGAGCATGCTACAGATGCCCTCCATTAAGAGATGTCATCTAATGGGAGACAGGAGGCATGTCTTCTATCATGTTCACGGAAAATGATATGCTCTGCCCTATGGAACATCATATAACCCAAGATTTGAATGGTGCTGGCTTTTCTGAGTTTCTGTAAGACATTAGAAACTTTGCTTTTTCCTATAATTTTAGGCCTGAGTACTGGGTGAGCCAGTTTGGCTGTTAGTATTTGAGTTGTGTTCCACGTACTCCATATTCTTTAACTTATTTTTAATAATTAAAGTTATTTATTACTTGCCTATGTCAATTGCTATCATATAAATCTATATAATAGATACACTTAATAAAAACAAAAATGATCCAATATATTAAATTAGAGATACCACATTTAAAATAATAATTAGCAAGTTCTGATGCCACATATTTCTAAGTTCTAAAATTTATGTCTACATTTAAGCTTCAATTCAATCTAATCTACACCAGAAACTATACATCGTCTTATCTACTATGGAGGAACTGAGGTAGATGTTACCGTGTTTCTCCAACAATATGCCCCCCCAATAGGAAGACCCAGCATGTTTTCTAGGCCCCTCCCCCCAAATTTAGGCCTAGTTTAAAACATGCGAAATTGGGGGGGGAGGCGGGGGGAACTTGCCATTAGGAGTGCCCCGCGGGCAGCTATGCCTCGCCACCAGCCACTCCTAATGGCCAATCATGGTGGAGCATAGAGGGCTCCCTTACCCATCCCTTACCCGTGTCAGCAGGCGGGCGGCGTTGGCGTGGATGTCCGGCAGTGTTTCAGCCGCTTCTCAGGCCTCCGTAGTTTCCACAGTTCCCACCGGTGCTGGCGCCTCTCTCGCCAGTGCCGTCTCCAACAACAGCGTCTGAGTTGCTCCCGCTTTCCCCCCGTCCCCGTAACAACAGGAAAAAAAAAAGATTTTGAGGTACCTGGGAGCGCCGCGTACTGCGTTTTGGTTTAATCCCGAGCAGCTGGGTGGGCGTGAGAAGAACCGAGTGAGTGTCTCTGCTGCTGCTACCCTTGGTGCTCCAGCCTCGGGCTCTGCAAGTTTGCAAAAGTCCCGGTGCACAGCCCATTCCTGCATTCCAAGAGCCCAGGCCGAGTTGCAGTTGTCCCTCTCTCGCCAGCGCCGTCTCCAATAACAGCGGCAGCAGCGGTGGGAACCGTGGAAGTTACGGAGGCGGTTCCCCCACCCGAGAAGCAGCTGAAACGCTTCCACGATTCCTGCTGCTGTGTTCTGGGTTGGGGGGCCCATATAAACGGCCAAATAGCACAGGGGAGTTGGTTCCGGATAGACAGGACCCGTCCAATAAACTGGCTAGAGCTCAGAGCCATCTTTCTGGCACTGAGGCACTTCAGGGACACTGCGACGGGATCTCATGTACTAGTGTTGACGGACAACATGGCCGCAAAGGCACACGTCAACAGACGGGGGGATGAGATCCAGGGCCCTGATGTGGGAGGCCAAATGTTTGGGGCTGTGGGTGAAGAGACATTTGCTGTCCATCTCGGCAGACCACATCTCTGGTGTCGACAACTCCCAAGCCGACTGGCTGAGTTGGAGCTCGGTCAACCACGCAGAATGGCGCCTTCATCTGTCACTATTCAAGGAACTTTCCCTCAGGTTTGGGACTCCGGTAGTAGATCTATTTGCCACCCTCCAAAACGCTCAAACAGACTTTTCACCAGGTTTCCTTGGCAAGGAGCGGAGGGGACCAATGCTCTTCGGAGCAGATGGCCCAGGGATCTCCTCTTTGCCTTTCCCCCTCTTTCCATCATTCCGGCAGTCATTTGGAAGATGCTGGAGGAATGGGCAGAGCTAATTCTGCCCCCCATTGGCCCAGGAGGTCCTGGTTTGCAGACCTGGTGAACCTGTCTATAGCCACTCCCTGGGGGATCCCAGCCAACAAAATCTCACTCCATCAGGGAGCCTTGCTCCACCCAGATCCCCAGTGGTTCAAACTGATCATGTGGCGCTTGAGCGTCAACATTTGAGAGAGGCTAATCTCCCAGAGAGGGTTATCCTCATTATCCAGGCATCTTGTAAACCATCTACGACGTGCATCTATGATGCTACCTAGAGGGGTTTTTGTCAATGGTGTTTGAAGGAGGGCCTCAATCCTACCTCATCTTAAGTAGCAGAGATATTATGTTTCCTTCAAGATGGACTAGAGAAGGGTTTAGCACCTAACACCCTACGTCGCCAGGTAGCAGCCCTTTCCTCAGTTCTCTCCTGAGAAACCTTTCCTGCCTTGTCTCACCACCCTTCTGTCTGGAGATTCTTGAAAGGGGCTTCCATCCTCCACCCTCCAGTTGTACACAGGTATCTCTCTTGGGACCTTCCGAAGGTGCCCCAGGCCCTGACGGAACCTCCCTTCGAACCCCTTCGGTCAGTGTCTCTTCAATTCTTGACTCTGAAGGTGGTTTTTCTTATAGCAATCATATCTGCTAGAAGGGTGACTGAGCTGGCTGCTCTTTCAGTCAGACATGATCTATGCACCTTTCATGATAATAGAGTTGTTCTCCGTTTAGATCCCATCTTCATCCCAAAGGTTAATACCTGGTTCCACAGGTTGCAGGACATCGTATTGCCAGATTTCTGCGCTTGCCGCGCCACGACTTAGAACGTAAGTGGCATACCTTAGATGTTAGGAGAACACTTAGAATTTACTTCAAGCCCAGTTCTGCCTTTAGAAGAACTGAAGCTATGTTTGTATCCTTTTCCCCATTGCACTTGGGGAACAAAGGTTCCCCTCCCACCTTAAGTAGGTGGATCAGAGCGTGTATTGCACAGGGCTACAAGTCTACAGCTCTCCCGGTGCCCAAGGGTCTGTCAGCACACTCTACCGGAAGTGCCGTGACTTCAGCTGCCTGGGTCACCCAGGCACCCCTGGAAGAAATTTGCAGAGCAGCAACATGGGCATCTCCGTCACCCTTCATCAGACATTACCATCTAGATTCCTTTTCCTCTGCGAGTGCAGCCTTTGGCAGACGGGTACTTCAGAGAGTGGTTCCGCAATTGGATTGATCAGCTGGATGAGGACCCTGCCGTGGACATGCAGGCTTTGGTATGGCCCATCCTGGACTCTCGCACCAGCATGGAGGAGAATGGTTGTTGGTATAATTACCTGAGAACGCCCTTTCTATCTATGCTGCTAGAGAATCCAACCCCACCCTTTATTTCATCTGGTCCTGGTAAGGTATGTTCGATGTTTAAGGTTCTGTTTGGCTTTCAGAGACACCCACTAAAGTCTGTCAAGTATCTTCGCCAAAGCTGGGGAGACTCTCAGAGGCTGGCCTTTTATATAAGACAGACTCAGCTCGATGACATCATCAGGAGGAGTCTAACCCATCCTGGACTCTCTAGCAGCATAGATAGAAGGGCGTTCTCAGGTAATTATACCAACGCCCATTCTAGTGTCCACTTAGTTCAGAATCTTCGTTTGTGCATGATGAAAAAAATTTGTTATATGTGGATATTAAATATTGGGTGTTAGTTTTGGTGATATTAAAAACTGATTTCCATAGATTTAGAGAAAATTATGACACATAGATCAATGAAATTCTTGTATATCAAACTGTCCAATAAAGCTATATAAGAGTATTTCAGCAGCATATATACTTTTGTGGGCAGTTGAAAAATTTTATTCATACACATGACTGTTAAAAGACTTCATCAATACATTAGAATATATCTCTTTTCTCATCTAATAATATTCCAGTTGACACTTTGATGAGACATGTTATAGAAGAGATGAAAACAAGAGAATTAAGATTTCTAGGGTGGAACAAGTGAGGATTTTTCATAGGCTACAGGAGCATACTTTATTCTTTGGTTTGTATGTTATGACTCTCCGTTCTACAATTAAAACTAAATACCATTTTAAAAACTACAGTAAAACCTGACTTGCTAAGCTCACATAATTTTCTCTACAGGTTCGTATTGCTGCAAAATTTATCACTCATGCACCTCCAGGGGAATTCAATGAAGTGTTTAATGGTAAGTAAAAGAACAAAAGGTTATTGATGTTTCTCTGTCTTGTTAGTAAAAATTTACAGCCTTTATTTTATTTTTATTATTTATATTCTATGTAACCTTCATTGACTCCTAGTTGTTTAAAATAATTAAAACAATATCAAAGCAAGGACACGATGTCAGTAATAATACATTACAGTAATAAAAAAATATTTACCGTACAAACCAATCATCTTCTAGAAAGCTCTGTGTTTGCTAGTTTCTAAAAAGCCATTTGATTTAAAATAATAGAAAATAATTATTGAAACTTTTCCAATTTCTCTTGTTGGGTGCAATGATGCAATATTTTCTTTTAATATCCTTTCTATATTTATGTTAAGTTCTCATATGTTTCTAAGAGAACCTTATCAGTTCCTACCAAGAACAGCAGTACCTGTTAAGAACAATATAGCTAAACAATTTTTTACTCAGACATGAATCTGAATGCCAATTGACATTGCTTCAAAGCTATAACTATCTGAATATTTTCTTCCTTAGATGTTCGTTTGCTGCTCAACAATGACAATCTCCTCAGGGAAGGGGCAGCCCAGTAAGTATCATGAAAGTGTAATTGTTTTTGAAATTGTTCTGTTGATGTAAAACTAAAGTTTTAATGTAATTTTTTTACCCATAGTGACAAAATATTAATTCAAGACCATAGTTTTATAAATACTTTAAAGAGTGTAGGGTTTTGTTTGTGTTCGTCTGATGATGGCAGATGAGATTCTGCCGAAACATTGCTACAACTTTAAAAGCACAACTATAATGACATGGGAAAATACCCGAACAAAGCTGAATACCATACATGTAAGTACCTGCGAAAACTTAAGAAAACATACATACATACATACATACATACATACATACATACATACATACATACATACATACATATGGTATTCAGCTTTGTTCGGGTATTTTCCCACGTCATTGTAGTTGTGCTTTTAAAGTTGTAGCAACGTTTCGGCAGAATCTCATCTGCCATCATCATTCTGTCAAATGAGATTCTGCCAAAACGTTGCTACAACTTTAAAAGCACAACTACAATGACATGGGAAAATACCCGAACAAAGCTGAATACCATACATGTAAGTACCCGCGAAAACTTAACAAATACACACACACACATTTTACAGCGTATATTGAGCAATGGTTAATTTTTTTTTCTTTATCTTTATCATTGACGTGATCTGCCTTGTTACAATAACTCCTTCGTTCTTTTAACGTTTTAATTTCTCTATATAGTTTATAATTAAATGCACGTCTTCTGTCATTTCCATAACTTATCCAAATATCAAATATTACCTTTTCTTTAACCAATCATACCAAATGTTCCATATTTCATAATAGTCACTATCTTGTTTATTTTTTAACAATTTGGTTAGGCTATCCATCTCAGCACATTCATGTATTTTTTTAATTACCATATCCTCTGAAGGAATGAAAGACAGTTTCCAGTTTTGTGCGTAGGTTATTCTGGCCACAGTTATGATGTGCAAAATTAAATATTGATATTTTTTCTCCATGTTTAAATTTATCATACTTAGCAGAAAGGTTTCGGGTTCAAGTTTTAAATTTTGTTTTGTTATATTTAAAATCCAATTTCTAATATTTCTCCAAAACTTCTGAGCACATGGGCAAGTCCACCACATGTGAAAATATGTTCCTTGTGCGTAGTTACATTTCCAACAGTTGGGTGGTAGGTTGGGGAACATCTTAGCCAGTCTCGCAGAAGGTTAAGTGCCAGCGATGAACCATTTTATATAAGTTTTCTTTATACGAGACTGACATGGTTAATTTGTAATTTGTTTGGCAGATGTATTCCCATTTATCTAATTCAATACTATGACCCACATTTTTAGCCCAAATTATCATAGATTCTGTGACTATTTCTTCTTTTAATTTGTAATCCAAAATATATTTATATGTTTTACTCATTGTTTTCTTTTCCTCTCCTACCCTAGAGTGTAGGGTTATGTGCCTATTTTTCTATAGAATCAGAAGCTAATATTTTGTTATCTGTTTCTGGCAGTGCATTTGCACAGTATAACATGGATCAGTTCACTCCAGTGAAGATAGAAGGATATGATGATCAGGTAAATTATAATTATTCTTGTCATCTACTGTAGTGTTTGCTTATTGAATTTTGGGATTAATTACATAGTAAAATCTTTCTATAGAAATATGTATAGAAAGTAACACTTTCTATAAATTTTATTTGCTGGTTCCTGCCACTTGTTTATGTTTGCAAGCCAACAAAATGTTGGATAGAACTAATGGCTATAGACTCATTCATTAGAATAACTTTCTGAAAGTAAATTTAGCAATGAAGCGAGAAGCCAGGGGAAAAAAAAGATCATATTCAAAAGCAAGCTAGAGTCTGCTGGGAAAAAAAATATCAGAGATGTCTCAGTTTCATGGTCTCCTGATCCTGAGCAGAACTATTATTAAAGAAGTTAAAATAATTCCAGCAGCTATGATCCTCATACTTTTCTAACCTTGTTATAAAGAATCTTGACTTAGTTATATAATGCTGAACTGGAAAGTGTTGTTCATGTTATTTACTTGTGTCAGGTTATGATGGAATCTTTTTTAATACTATATATCAACATGTGGTATTCTGTTAAGAACTAGGAGAACGTTGAAGAACCAGCACATAGAGAACTAACAGATATGTGCTTTTCTGTAAGTATAAACTTAGCTTAGGTATCTTTTGCCCTCCAATATTCTTTACAATCTCTTTCTCAGTGTCATATTGAGTATTCATGATAGTGATAGCAATATATTATGGCAATTGCTTATGCTTAATGGCTGCAGCATTTTGAATAAACTGCTGTAGGGATGCAGCACTATCCTAAAGTCTCTTCAGGCCTGACAATTAAATTTAGAAACAGTAACAATAAAATGAGCATAGCAAGGTGATGTACTGTAACTGCAACATGAGACCTGGGCATAGAATAACAATTATCATGAGGGCAAATGGGAGGTTTGGTCATATATTATTAATGTATTATTTATTTAACTTGAGTTGAAAAGAATAGAATGTTTCCTGTTCAAACAGAAATTAAATCTTTCAAGGAATATTTTCCTTGAAAAATTGTATAATCAGACATTGAACAAATTCATTTTTATAGTTCTTAAGGAAAGAGATACTGTGTTCTGAATTCGTTTAGGAATTCAGTTGCATAGTATTTCTATGGTTCTTTCATTTGCAAAGTAGCAGAGAATCATGTATCCCAGAAGTGATGACTTGATGTAAATTAAATTGTGCTGAACAGATGTTTTCAATTTGGAATCTCTGTTCTTTTTAAGTTTTTATCTTACAGGATCATAAAAATTAATCTGTCATAGAGATGGTAGGAATTTAATAGCAATCCTGTTTGAACAA